>NC_061820.1:8537503-8542503 GCF_019202785.1 Penaeus chinensis
CCATTGTCATTGTTATTACTATAATTATCAACTTTGCTATTATTATTATTATTTTGTTAGTATTACTATCATTATCATTATTATTATTATTATTATTATTATTATTATTATTATTATTGTTGTTGTTATTATTATTGTAATTATCATTATCATTATCATTGCTGTTGTTGTTCATTTTCTTATCATTATCATTACTATTATCATTATCACCATCATTAGTGTTTTTAATATATTAATATTATCATTACAATCATTATCATTACCACTGTTATCATTATTTTTACCATCATTATTATTATTGTCTTTATTAACATCATTCTTATTGTTATTATTATTAACAGCATTATTATTGTTGCTATTATTATTATTATTACTATTACTATCATCATTATTATTAGTAGTATTGTTATTACTATCATCATCATCATCATCATTATTACTGTTATTATTATCATTATTATTATCATTATCATTATTGCTATCACTATATTGTCAATATTATTTTCAGTATCATTAACGTTATTGTCATTATTGTTATCATTACTATTAGCGATATTAGTAGTAGTACCATGCACACACACACACATACACACACACACACACACACACACACACACACACACACACACACACACACACACACACACACACACACACACACACACACACATATATACACATATATACATACATATATATATATATATATATATATGTATATATATATGTATATATATACATATGTATATTTATATATATATAAATATATATGTATGTCCGTATGTATGTATGAGTATTCATGCATACATACATGTGCGGCTGTGTCCTCGCCCACAAATAACCTCCAGCTTAAGCTACCAAGCGCTGTTATCCTTAATAATGTATCAAAGACCGACGGGGTGACCAAGGATACAGCGAAATAATGAAACAGCGACCTATGACTCCAGCTGCGTGTTTTTGGCAACCTTGTCTGCAAAATCGTAATGTCGTAATTATGGCAACTGACTTAATAACGAATATTATAAAGCCATTGATAATTGGAGAGAAGAACAGGCATGGATGCAATAGCAATGATAATACTTCCTCTTTTTGACTAGCAGCGTGGACATTACTGCAATGTTTATGCTTGTGCAATATTAGATTCAACAAGGTGGAGAACGGAGGGATACAATCGGAAATTATAATGATAATAATAATAATAATGACTGTAAGTATGATAATAATAATGATGATTATAATGATGGTTAGCATGATAATCATAAAATTATAATGATGATAATAACAACAATAAAGATATTGATAGTAACAATGATAATAATAATAATAAAAATAACATTAATTAATAATAATGATAATGAAAATAATGATAATTATAATGATATCAATAATACATAATAACATCATACTAACAATCATAATCATAATAATAATGATAACAACAACAATGAAGATAATCAAGATAATGATAACTCTAATGTTAATAATGATAATGGTAAAAATTATACGAGATTAAACCGTTTGGGAGATAACCAGAGAGAAGGGGAGGGAAGGGAGGAAGGAAGGGAAGAATACAGTAAGGAAGGAGAATGGGCAAGGGAAGAGGGTGAAAAAGAGGGAAGGAAACGGGAGAGAAGGAGAGGAAAAAGTGAAAGAATGAAAGGGAGAGGGAGCGATGAGGAAGGAGGGGGAGGGAAGAGGAGAGGAGAGGAGGGAAGAGGAGAGGAGGGAGGGAAGAGGAGAGGAAAAGAGGGATGGAAGAGGAGAGGAGGGATGGAAGAGGAGAGGAGAGGAGAGAAGAGGAGAGGAGGGAGGGAAGAGAGAGGAGAGGAGGGAAGAGGAGGGAGGGGAGAGGAGAGGAGGGAGGGAAGAGGAGAGGAGAAGAGGGAGGGAAAATGAGAAGAGGGAGGGAAGAGGAGAAGAGGGAGGGAAGAGGAGAGGAGGGAGGGAAAGGAGAGGAGGGAGGGAAGAGGAGAGGAGGGAGGGAAGAGGAAACGAGGGAGGGAAGAGGAGAGGAGAAGAGGGAAGAAAGAGGAGAGGAGGGAGGGAAGAGGAGAGGGGGGAGGGAAGAGGAGAGGAGAAGAGGGAGGGAAGAGGAGAGGAGAGGAGGGAAGAGGAGAGGAGGGGATGGAAGAGGAGAGGAGGGAGGGAAGAGGAGAGGAGGGAGGGAAGAAGAGAGGAGGGAGGGAAGAGGAGAGGAGAAGAGGGAGGGAAGAGGAGAGGAGGGATGGTAGAGGAGAGGAGAAGCGGGAGGGAAGAGGAGAGTAGGGATGGAAGAGGAGAGGAGGGAGGGAAGAGGAGAGGAGAAGAGGGAGGGGAGAGGAGAGGAGGGAGGGGAGGGGAGAGGAGAGGAGGGAGGGGAGAGGAGAGGAGAGGAGGGAGGGGAGAGGAGAGGAGGGAGGGGAGAGGAGAGGAGGGAGGGGAGAGGAGAGGAGGGAGGGAGAGGAGAGGAGGGAGGGGAGAGGAGAGGAGGGAGGGGAGAGGAGAGGAGGAGGAGAGGAGAGGAGGGAGGAGAGGAGAGGAGGGAGGGAGAGGAAGGAGGGAGGGAAGAGGAGAGGAGGGAGGGAAGAGGAAGAGAGAGGGAAGAGGAGAAGAGAGGAGGGAAGAGGAGAGAGGGGAGGGAAGAGGAGAGGAGGGAGGGAACAGGAAGGGAAGAAGGAGGGAAGAGGAGTGGAGGAGGGAAGAGCAGAGGGGAGGGAAGAGAGAGAAGGGAGAGAAGAGGAGAGGAGGAGGGAAGAGGAGAGGAGAAGAGGAGGAAAGAGGAGAGGAGGGAGGGAAGAGAAGGAGGAGGGAAAGGAGAACTGAATGGAAGAGAGAGGAGGGAGGGAAAGGAGAGAGGGAAGAGGAGAGAAGGAGGGAAAGGAGAGGAGAAGAGGGAGGGAAGAGGAGAGGAGAGAGGGAAGAGAGAGGAGGATGAAGGGAAGGAGAGTAGGGAGGGAGAGAAGAGGAGGGAGGGGAGAGGAGAGGAGGGAGGGGAGGGGAGAGAGAGGGGGAGGAGAGGAGAGAGAGGAAAGGGAGGGGGAGAGGAGAGGAGGGAGGGGAGGGGAGAGGAGAGGAGGGAAGGGAAGGAGAGGGGGGAGGGAGAGGAGAGGCGGGAGGGAGAGGCGAGGAGGGAGGGGAGATGAGACGTCCGGCGGATTGTCGCGGCCTCATAGGGATGTGAGTCTTGTCGCTACTCGGATGGAGGTAGCTCGGCGCCCTTCGTCGTGTCTCTTCTCATTCTGGCGGGTCTCGTGTGAGCGTCTTCGAGGGATCCGCGTCGCTGCTGGCTGGTCATCTTCCGTGGCTTCTTGCCTCTTCTCTGCGTTCTTGTCCCTCTTCTCTTCGGTCGGCCACCGCGGCGCGTCGGTCTGCCCTCTTCTTCTGCGTTCGGGTCCGGCGCGATGCATGGTGCGTTTGCGCGTGCTTCAGCTGGCTGTGCCCGGTCGCTGCTGTCGAGCTCTTCGCGTGCGGCGTTGCCTTGGCTTCTTTATGGCTGTCCTCTTCCATGCGTCGGTCCTCTTCCTGCTTTCTGGCAGCAGCTCGCCCGCTTGTCGGTCCTCATCTCCGCGCGTCGTCCTCGGCTCTGCTTCGTTCTGTTCCCTTCGCGTCGGTCGGTCCACCGTCGCTCTCGCGCCTTCTTTCCGTCTTCTTTTCTTTCGGTCCTCTCACTTCTTGTCATCGAGTCTCTCCTTTCTCGCCGCTTCTCTGCTTCTTTCCTTCTTCTCTTCTCCTGCTTGCTTCGCCTCTTGCTCTTCCGTCGTGTCCTCTTCCGCTTCTGCTTTCAGGCTCTCCCATGCCAGGGCCTCTGTCTCGTAGTTCTTTCCGCTTCGCGGCGTGCTTGCCGCTCTCGAGCCTGCTGTCCGCGGCGCGCTTCTCCTCTTGCTGGCCTGCTGCCGCTGCTCTCGTGCCGGTCTTCCTCTTCAGATTTCAGTCCTCTCACTGTCGGCTGCGTGTCGTTTTTCGGGGCTCGCTCGTCGGGCTTTCGCGTCGCGTGCCTACTCTTGCGTGTTCTTGCGCGCGCGGCGCTGCGCTTCCGGCGCTGTCTCGTCGCGCGCTGCGATTCCTCGTCTCTGCTGTGCAGGCCCTCTTGCTCTACGCTGTCTTTCAGTGCTCTGCTCTTCGTGTGCGTTCCTCTCTCAGCCCTCTTTCTTCCCTCTTCTCTTCTTTTCTGTTCTCGTCTCGTTCTTTCTTGTCTTGTCTCTTCGACATTCTTGCTTTCTCTTCGCCTCATCTCGGGCTTTTCTCGGCTCTTACTTTGCTGTTATCGTTGTCGGTGTTCGCTGCTCTTCTTTTCCTTTTCGTTTTGCTTGTGCGAGCTTCTCGCTTCTATACTGCTACGTCCGCGGCTCTTCTTGCGTTATCGGCTCTTCTTTCTTTTCTTTTCTGGGCTCGTCGCTGGTCTTCTTTCTTGTTCTTTTCGCTCGCTTGCTGTCGCGCGCGCCATCTCTTCTCTACGTTTCGGTGTCTCGTTCTCGTCTTTCTAGTCTTTTTGCTTTTCTCTTCCTCTTTCGTGTCAGGTGCGTTTCTTCGCTTCCGCGTTTTGCCTTCTCTTCGTTTCGCGTCGTCTGCTCGGCTCTGAGGAGTTACCCTGTCGCTCCCGCACCATGTCCCCCCCGACCATCACCAATCACCTACACCATGCCCCCACAGATCCACCCACACCATCACCGCCACTCACCCCAACCACCTCAACCACCACCACCACCTCCCTGCACCTGCCACCACCACCTCACCATCACCACCTCCACAAACAACTCGACCAACACCAACAACAGCCAACACCAAACAACACCAAAATCCACCCCCAGTAATCCCCCCCCCCCCCACTACCCACCACCCTCCCAACACTGCATATCCTGCGCATCTCCCCATGCCACCTAGCAATCACTGCCCTGCCCCTATCACCCACCCCGGCACCCACAAACCACTCCCGGCCTTCGCTGGCACATATTTCATTGGGACAGAGCCCTCACCCGCACAATTTCAGGCAGCGATCACATATCAGGCAATACGGGCGTAGA
>NC_061820.1:8555003-8557503 GCF_019202785.1 Penaeus chinensis
TAGACTGACAGTGATAGGTACTGATTATAGTTATAGTTATTTAGTTTCACTATATTCAAGACATTGCACTTGTCGTTTTACACTTCCCGTATAAATGGTCAAGTTTTTGTAATTACTTATTGAAACGCTTACAGTATTAGATAAAGTATCGAAGTACTGAACAAGTTTTAATTACGATTGAAAGGTCGAACCCTAAAAAATGGAACAGTGTGACATACCATTTAACAATCATATAAAATGCTTTAAGAGATAACGCTCAAATCAGTTCTATAGAAAGTGTAAGAAAGTGGAGAAATAATTCTAAATTGCAAGCATAATTTTCTTTTCTTTTTCATTCCAGTGTTAAAGTCACTATTTTGCAACTGATATACCAATTAGGATAAAATGCATATGATATATAAAACATCCAGTCAGTCAAGTAGTCGGTATCTGAGCAGACGTACTCCTAAATTCCCGGATCTTAGTCTTGCTCTAGGAGACCTCCCGACCCGAGGGCATCGCCTAATTGCTAAGTGCATCGTGAGCCCCGTTAAGATATCCAGAGACTCGGATAAGATGACAAAAGCATTAGCGAAGTCGAGGTCGGTGGCCCTTGGTATTATCTTGCGGCGCTCCGTGTTGACTTTGCATGATTGATCTACCTCTAATCCGTCCGTGTAAGTGTTGAGAAGTGCTGTTGCAAAAATGGAACTCAGCCTCACTCTCGAATTCACAGGGGGAACAAAAAGCTAGACAGGTCCCCCTACCTTAGTTTACCGTAAGTAGATTTGTTATGAATCGAATAATCTATGTCGGAATTCCTCTGTGTCTGATCAGCTCCTAAAGCTTCTTGTTGTCCATGATGGCCGCTAGCCGCACACGACAGCGCTAATCGAAGACTCAAACGATGCGGTCTGTTACGGAGGAGACAAAAGAGAAGGCAGATTGCCTCAATATGTGGGCCTCGGTAGGTGGTCTCTGATCCGTCACGGAAGGGTAGATGGATGCGCCGTCTCTGATTTGTGTGCGCGTGTATATACATGTATATATATAGATAGATAGATAGATAGATAGATAGATGGATATATATAGATATTTATATAAATATATGTTATATAGATAGATGGGTGTATGTATACATATATATATATATATATATATATATATGTATGCGTGTTTGCGTATGTGTGCTATATATATATATATATATATATATATATATATATATGTGTGTGTGTGTGTGTGTGTGTGTGTGTGTGTGAGTAACTGTGTGTAATTGTGTGTATATATATGTGTATGTGTGATATACATATGTATATACGGATATGTATATATGTATACATATTTATATGTATATATATTTATATACACATATATGTAACTGTGTTTATATGTGTGTGTGTATGTGTGTGTGATACACATATGTATATACGTATATGTATATGTATATATGTATTTATATGTATATCTATTTATATACACACATGTAGCTGTGTGTATATATATCTGAGTGTGTGTGTGTGTGTTAAGGAGGGAGAGAATTCTATTCTTCTCTTTTTTCATCCACTCTTCCTATATTTTGTTCCTACATTTAGTCCCTAGTCCCACGCAAAAAATATATAATTCAACCCTAATTTTCAAGTGGTTTACCTCCTTCCCCTCAGTTTCCATTTTCATCTCGGGCTTTTCCAATACAAAGGCATTTCGTATATGTCTAAGGTACAAGGCATAATTTATAACAGTGTCATTTTCAAGGCCTCTGTGCTGGTAAAAATGCATTTGGTTGGACTATGAGTGATTCAGGTTCTTTTTCCTGAATCAGTTTTATCATATTTATTCATTTGCATAAAATTTATTGTTTATCTTATCATATTTATATAGTCATTTGCATAGAATTGTGCCTCTTTATTATTACCTTATATTCCGGCGAATATAAACTACATACAGCAATATGAGAAAAAAAGTATAAAACACCACCATAAAAGCAAATACAGTAAACTACGGTTTGCATAAGCTAGGTATATCCCATACTATCAACAGATTGACCAGCATATGTCATATATTGCTTACAAATATCGAATATTATTAGCAGAATAAAAGTCGATTCTCTTTTTTTTTTTCTTTTCTTTCCTTTCTTTTTTACTTTTATTTATTTACTATATATATATATATATTTTTTTTTTTAGCTTGTCTGTACACAGTTAATTTGGAAAGTTTTATCAGTTAGGTAATGTTATTGGATATACATAGCATATATCTGTACCTATATGTATGTGTTTGCGTGTGTGTGTGTGTGTGTGTGTGTGTGTGTGTGTGTGTGTGTGTGTGTGTGTGTGTGTGTGTGTGTGTGTGTGTGTTTGTGCGTGCGTGCGTGTGTGCAATAAAATAATTATGATTATCTATCCTTCTTCCCTCTCGGTGTGGCAACTTACACGATGCAAGAAAAACAGACTGGCAGTTGTCTCTCGAGCAAAGACTCCACTCAACAAAGCTTGATAGTGGTACTTGTCCTGCACTCAGC
>NC_061820.1:8567503-8572503 GCF_019202785.1 Penaeus chinensis
ATCGAAGTGGTGGTTGAGAATCCTAGAAGCACCAGCTCTGAAGGGTATTTGCATTTCTCTGTCTATAACGCTCCTGCATGATAATAATCATCACTAAAAGGCACCTTTTGGACTATTTGATGAATAAACACATAGGTTTCCTGAGCAGAAAATGAGACCTTGAAGTTTGCTGACCCGTTTGCATGATAATGTGAATACTCAAAACCGTCAACCATGTTTTATGTAAGATGATGATGCATAGGTGGATCAGAGCCTGCACTAAACATACACAACTGAATGATAAATGAAATAATGAATAAGAAAGTAGGAGATGCCGTCATTCAGCACATTTAGCATGCCCAGGGACTTAAAAATCACACTTATTTTTATTCACAACAGCCATGCTCTTTATTATCCGCCTTATCAGTAAATGGTTCTCGACTAACATACCCAATCTGACAAGACAACGAAATGGTATATAACATCATTACTCTATCCGTTATTACCTGAAACTTCAAAAGACAAAATTCAAGGAGACAAATATTTGCAATAGACCGTTGTAAAGGTCGTGTATTGACGATGCAATGCACCTTTCTTGCGGGATTCTGTGTTTGCCTAAGCGAAGAAGGAGAAGTAAACGAAGAAGGAAAAGAAGAAAGAATGAATCAATAGAAGAACAGGAGGGAGGAAAAGAAGAAGGACAGGGTGAAGGAGGAAGACTTAGAAGAAAAAGAAAGAAGTAGAAGAGGAAAAAAAGAAGAAAAGGGTGGAAGAAGAAGAAATAAGAAATAGAAGATAAAATAGAAGAAGAGGAGGAGAAGGAAGAAGAAAAAGTAGGAGAAAAAGAGGAAAGGAGGAGGAAGAGGAAAAAAGAACAACAACATCAACAAAGAGACAAAAAAAAAAAAAAAAATATTTACAGACTACTACCGAGAAACAAACCGAATATTCATTAATAGATAAATTAATAAATTAATTAAGTAAGCATTTTCAAAAGTGGATTGAACTTCAGATAACACGGATTAACTCGTCCCTCCTTATTCTCTACGAAAAGAAAGGGAGAAAGGGAAGTTATGAGGCAAAAATAGCAACATTAATGGTGATACAGATGAAAGGGAGGATGGTGACTATGACAATGCTATAAATGATAATGATATTGATGATGAGTTATTGATAATGATTCCAATAATAAATGTTGATGATGATGATATTCGTAGTAGTAGTAATAATAATAATAATAATAATAATAATAATAATGATAATAATAATGGGAATAATAATGATAATAGTAATCATAAAAATAGTAATAATGATTACAGTAATAATGATAAAAGTAATAATGATAATAATGATTATGATAATGGAAATGATAATAAGTGATGATAATAATGGAAATGATAATAAGTGATGATAATAATAATGATGATAATAATAACAGTGATAACAATAATAACAACGATGATAATAATAACAATTATAATAATAATGATGATTTTGTTAATAATAATAACAGTGATATTAATAAGACTAAGAAGAACGATAATAATAATGATTATGATAATGAGGATTATAATGAGGATAATAATAGTAATGATAATAAGTGATAATAATGACAATAACAATAATAATGATAACAACAGGGACACCAGTAAGGGAGAGAGAGTGAGAGGGAGAGGAAGGGAGGAGAGGGAGAGAGAAGGGAAGGGAAGGGGAAGGAGAGGGAGAGATAGAGGGAATGGACACGAGGAGGGAGTAGGAGAGGGAGAGAGGGAGAGAGAAGAGAAGGGGAGTGGGAAGGAGAGGGAGAGAGAAGGGAAGGAGAGGGAGAGAGAGAGAGAGAGGGAATAGACACCTGGCAGGAGAGGGGAAGGAAGAAGGAGAGGGAGGGGGAGGAACACCAGGAGGGGGAAGGAAAGGGAGGAGAGAAAAGGGAAGGGGAGGGGAAATGAAAGGAAATGGGCAACAGGGGGGGGGGGGGATAGGGAGAGGGAGAGGAAAGGGATGTAAGAAGAGGAAGAGGGAGTGGGAAGGGAAAGGTAGGGGGAGAGGGAAGGAGAGGGAGAGGGAATAGACACCAGGAGGGGTTAGGGGAGGGAGAGAGAGGGAGAGGGAAGGGGTAGGGGTGAGGGAGAGGGGGAGGAAGCCTCTCCACCACCGCCAATCCTCAGCATCTAGGGAGGAGGACAGTGCCAGGCAATCGTGTTTTTTTTTTTCGTTTTTTTTTTTTCGTTTTTTTTTTTTTTTTTTTTTTCCTTTCAGTAGTAAATTTCCGTTTGGTGAAAGAGACTCTTAAGCTGGGATGAATTCGGAATGAAATTAATGCCAGTGATTGTGAAATTGAACAAGGCTCCTGCAGCTGCATATGTCAGAATCCGAAATTAAATAATTTGTAAAATCTCTTGCTCTCTCTCCCTCTCCCTCTCTCTCTCCCTTTCTCTCTCTCTCTCTCTCTCTCTCTCTCTCTCTCTCTCTCTCTCTCTCTCTCTCTCTCTCTCTCTCCCTCTCTCTCTCTCTCTCTCTCTCTCTCTCTCTCTCTCTCTCTCTCTCTCTCTCTCGCTCGCTCTTTCTCTCTCTATCTTTCTCTCTCTCCCTCCCTCCCTCCCTCTCTCTCCCTCTCTCTCTCTCTCTCTCTCTCTCTCTCTCTCTCTCTCTCTCTCTCTCTCTCTCTCTCTCTCCCTCTCTCTCCCTCCCTCCCTCTCTCTTCCTCTCTCTTTCTCTCTCTCTTTTTCACTCATCCCAACACAAAAAATGTGTATCGCCGCCCTTTGTGTTGTTAATATGACGTAATTTTTTATCGTTATTTCCTCTTATTGTATCTCTACCATTTGGATTTTTCGATTAATGAAGCAAATCCTATTACCGCTAAATGACAATTGAAACTCAGTATTATAATCTCTCTTGTTTTATCTTTCTTTCCCTTTTTTTATAATTATTGTAGTCCAGTTTATGGTTTTCATTCATTGTCTTCCACTGGATAAAGTGTTCGGATGTAAATATGTTCTAATAAACATTTAATTTATTTTACTTATCATTATTATTGTTTTTTTGTTTTGTTTTCTTGCGAGATAAAAACCTTTTTTTAAATGTGTTTTCTGATCGACATTAGTGAGATTTATGTTCAGTGAATAGAGGCATGAGTGAAAATCTCGCAGGCACTTTTGCATGTAGTGATGAAGGTGATGATGTTGATGGTGATGATGGTGGTGAGGATGATGATGATTGTAGTGGTGATGATGATGGTGCTGAGGATGATGATGATGTTGGTGATGATGATGATGGTGCTGAGGATGATGATGATGATGTTAGTGATGATGATGATGGTGCTGAGGATGATGATGATGATGTTAGTGATGATGATGATGGTGAGGATGATAATGATGGTGATGATGGTGGCGAGTATGATGATGAGGATTATGACAATAATGATGATGGTGATGATGGTGGTGGTGAGCAAGATGATGACGATAATGGTGATGGTGATGATGATGATGAGGCGAATAATGAAAATTGAGATGAAGATGGTAAGACATTGTCTCTGGATGTTATTAAATATAAGTTTTCGATAGTAATTCCATTATCTTCCTTTCTTTCTTTCTGTTTTCACTTTGCCAAACATGGACCAGCGCATGAATTTTTCATTATGTCATCAAACATTATATTTACTGCTTTTAAATCGATTTTTCTTTCTTTCTTTCTTTTTCATTCTCGCTCATGCCCGTTTTTCTTCCTTTTCTTCTTCACCTTCTTCTTCCTTCCATCCATTCCCTCTTTCAGCTTTGGTATATCAGAAAGAATCTATAATCAACCCGAAAAATTATCATAATCCACGTATATAAACAGACCCGATGGCTTTGAACAATACCATGCAAGCAAAAGTTCGGTTGAACATTGCAATCTCATTGCATCCTCACGCCCACGCCATAGTCCAAAGGCTGCTCTTAGGACTGGCAACAATGACCATCATACGGAAGGTTCTCGTGAGCAGAAATGTATGGTAACACATGCAACGACCCAAAAGACCCATTACAGAATTCAGGTTAGAAGCGCGGCGTCGGTTGGAGCCACGCGCTCTTCGAAATTACTGCAAATGGTACGAATGCGACGCTAGAGCCAGGATTTCGGCGTTGTTCGGTGGTAGTAATGAATGATTACCTATATAACGTGGTGTAATCATTTATAGGAAATTGTAATACAATTAGTAGATTTGAAAAATTTGACTGAAATGTGGACGTTGTTATGGTTAACAAATAAGTTACAGACATCTTAATCCGAAGTCTAGGCTCCATCATCGCATTCGTATGGTTTGCGGTTATGGCGGTAGCTATGTTCAAAATCTGGAAATTCATCTCGTTAAAAATAAAAAAGTTAACAAGGACAAGACAATATTAATATCCTGTGCTATCCTGAACAAAAAGGGCACTTGAAAGTATTATATTACAGACGGAAATAATCGAATGACTGAAGCAATAACTATATATTAGATCCCGTTACCAAAATACATCCCAGCAAAGTGAAATTAGATTTTATAGTTCAAGCGATGTTGCCACATTTTTATTTTTTCCTTCGTTCAATATTGCCGTCACAAATATCTTAGTTTAACAAGTAATAAGAGCTGTGTTAATCGACCCGCTGTTCATCCCATAAGTAGAAATAAGGCCACGACAGATAGAATAGACATATTTGGAGATTAATGAACCTATTAAGAAATTAGCGGAAAAAAATAGGGTTTAGGAGAGACTCGCCATCGGTTCAGCAAAGGGAGCATGAATAATTACGTACGAATAATGAAATCAAATTAACTGAAATATAGGAAAGCCAAATCATCATGCTGGACGTAAATCTTATATACTCTGTAACTAGAATTCACTGGAAAGTCTAAGGAAAACTTTACTCTAGGCCTGTGTAGGCTGTCTTTTGTATTTTCCTTTTAAGGTGTATAATAATGTATAGATTCATTAACATACAAACATCATTCACATATCTCTTCTTTTCTATCTCTTTATACAGACACATACACACAC
>NC_061820.1:8587503-8590003 GCF_019202785.1 Penaeus chinensis
ACCGACAGGAGTTCCGACGGACGCTCGTGAAACTCCTGAAGACGGAGGACACGAAGACGAAGGCGGGGAGGGCGAAGCTGGAGAGGCGTTACCACTACTTCATTACCCGAGGACTGTCCATGACCACCTCGCCCCTGCAGAGGTCGTGGGTCACGCAGATTCTCAACCTCGTGCCCAAGCATCTCAGGTCAGAGGTCGTGTGATGAATAGTGATGTTGAGTGTGAAAGAGAGAGAGAGAGGGAAAAAGAGAGAGAAAAGAGAGAGAGAGAGAGAGAGAGAGAGAGAGAGAGAGAGAGAGAGAGAGAGAGAGAGAGAGAGAGAGAGAGAGAGAGAGAGAGGAGAGAGAGAGAGAGAGAGGAGGAGAGAGAGGGAGAGAGAGGGGGAGAGAAGAGAGTGGGAGAGAGAGAGAGAGAGAGAGAAGAGAGACGAGAGAGAGCGAGGAGGGAAGAGAGTGAGAGAGAGGAGGGGGGGGAGACAGGCCAGACAGACAGACCGGACAGACAGGCTGGACAGACAGCAGACACGAGAGACAGACTATAGACAGAAGATTTTTCTGTCTGTGACGTTCAGTGGTGAAAGCGAGAGAGGAGACGGAGAGAGAGCTTGAGAGAGAGAAGAGAGAGGAGAGGAGAGAGAACGAGAGAGAGAGTGAGAGAGGGAACGACCAGAAGAAAGAGGGGAGGGGAGAGAGAGTACGAGAAAAGAAAAATGAGAAAGAAAAGAGCCAAAAAAGCAACCAAAAGGAAGAAGGAAAGAGAGAGAGAAAGGGAAAAGACCCAGGATATGAACGGCAGATAAGAAGAGGCAAAGAAGTAAATTAGCAAGAGAAAGAGAGAAAGCAAAAAGTGAACAAATGAAGAAGAGAGACAGAAGAAGACAAGGGGGGGAGAAAGCAGGAAAAGAGAAGAAGGAGAAAAAAAACCAAAGCTATAGAGAACGAAGTAGAAGAGAAGGGCGGGAAAAAACAAAGCGTCAGCGCAGGACGCCCGGACGAAAAATCAAAAGGAAAATACGAAAAGCAATAAGCAAAAGAACAGAAGCCTAAAGAAGAAAGCAACGAGAACACAAAAAGAGGGCTAAAAAGAAGAAGCGAAAAAGAGATGGCAGCAGGAAAGAATGAGAGTAACAGAACGTGAAAAAGAGAGAGGTAGAGAGAGCAGAAAATCACGAAGCAAGGGGGAGAGAGAGAGAGAGAGGAGAAGGAGCCGAAGAAAAAGAAAGAGAAAGAGGAACAACGCAAAAAGAAAGCGAGGAGCAGCAACCCAAGACAGAGAGAGACGAAGAAGCAGTAGAAGAAGAGAAGAGAGAGTGAAGATAGGTAGGCCAAAAACGCAGACAGGTTGGGTGAAAGAGAGCAAAAGAGCCACAGACAGAAACTGCAATAGAGCCCAACGGCTCAGAGGCATGACATCAAAAGCAAAAAGCCAAGCAAGGAGAGAGAGAGAGAGAGCCCCCACCCCCAAGAAAGAGCAAACCAGAAAAAGCCTGGCGTGAGGAGGAAGCCAGAAAGAAAGCCAAAGAGAAAGAAGAAAAGCCCCAGAGAACGAGAAAGAGAGCATGAAGAAAAGGACATGAATTACAGACAGAGAGAGAACAAGGGGCGGGGCGGGGGCTGCCGGAAGCAAAAGCAGAGAAGCAGAAAAATAAGAGAGAGAGAGAGTGAGAGAGCAGTCCTGGATGGACGGTGACAACGAAGACGAGCCCGAGAAGACGCAACAGGACTCATTCGAAGACTCTCCAGAGCAGACTGATGGATTCGACGGGATCGGAGGGAGATGCGCGACGCAGGAGCAGGAGAGAGGTTGAAAGGACAGAGGAGAAAAGACTTGTCGGAGAGGAGCCCGAATCCATCTGCCCCGAGAGAGAGCGATACAACTCCGAGGAGGTCTCAGACCCCAGGGCCTCCGGGAGAGAGAGACTCAGCGTGACTTTCGACGAGGAGTGGAGGGAGAAGAGCAACGACGTCGGCAGCAGACGCGTCGAGAGAGTGGGAGCGCGGAACGACACGAGAGGAGCGAGAGAGAGGAGGTGAGCACCAGCATGAGTAGTGGATGGAGCATGAGAGAGAACGCGACCGCTATGGTGCGCGAGCAGCCGACGTCGACCTCGGACCTGAGGCCCCCCCCCGATTCGACACCCCGAGAAGCGAGCACCCCGGAAGAGATCACGGGTCAGGTGGACGGCAGCCGAAGAGCCACCCGAAGAGAAGGTAGCCATCCAACGCCCCCGGAACGCAATGACGAATACATCGCGGGATTGCCAGAGACGATGGAGAGAGGAGTCCGACGACGGAGCCGAACTGAGAGACGATGAGAGGGGGAGCGGACCGATACGCGTGATCGATGAGAGAGCCGAGAGGGCCCGTGAGGTCTTAAAAGAGCCGCCCCGTACCCAGATGGTGCTCGTCGCGGAGAAAGAACGCGAGAGCAGCACGCCGAGAGTAGAAACATGCGGCCCGCTCGCCCAGAGTGAACGCGACCGTCGCAAGAGGCCGTCGCG
>NC_061820.1:8600003-8602503 GCF_019202785.1 Penaeus chinensis
TAGGCATTCGTATTGTTCATATATTAAAAAAAATATATATTTTAGGCATTTTGTATTCTTCATATATTTAAATATTACGTAAGTTATTATCCCATACACGTATCCCTTACGTGTCTTCACAACTTTCAAGTACCCACGCATTTAGTAACCCCCCCTTCCTTCTTCCCTCCTCCCTCCCTCCCTCCTTCCCTCCCCTAACCCCCTCCCCCTCCTCCCTTCTCCCTCCTTCCCTCCTCCCTCCCAACCCCTCCCCCCTCCCTCCCCCCACCCTCCTCCCTCCCCCCACCCTCCTCCCAACCCCTCCCCTCCCTCCCTCCCCCCCACCCTCCTTCCCTCCGTCTTCCCTCCCCCTCTCCCCAGGCCGAGGAGGAGGTTCAGGAGTTCATGTCGGGCGACCATCCCTTCGAGGACTACGTGCACAAGCTGACGGAGTTCTCGCTTCTCAGGGCAGATATTCTCAATTCGTCGCAACAGGTAAGGCTGTCGTTGTTTCTTCTTCTTCTCCCTCTTCTTCTTCTTCTTTTTCTTGTTTTTTCTGCTTCTGCTTCTTCTTCTTCTTCTTCCTCTTTTTCGTTCTTCTTCTTTTTCTTCTTCTTCTTCTTCTTCTTCTTCTTCTTCTTCTTCTTCTTCTTCTTCTTCTTCTTCTTCTTCTTCTTCTTCTTCTTCCTCTTTTTCGTTCTTCTTCTTTTTCTTCTTCTTCTTCTTCTTCTTCTTCTTCTTCTTCTTCTTCTTCTTCTTCTTCTTCTTCTTCTTCTTCTTCTTCTTCTTCTTCTTTCTTCTTCTTCTTTCTTCTTCTTCTTTCTTCTTCTTTTTTCTGTCTTCTTCTTTCTTCTTCTTCTTCTTCTTTTTCTTCTTCCTCTTTTTCTTCTGCTTTTTCTGCTTCATCTGCGTCTTCGTCTTCTTCTGCTTCTTTTTCTTCTTTCTTCTTTCTTCTTCATCTGCGTCTTCTTCTTCTTCTTCTTCTGCTTCTTCTTCTTCTTTCTTCTTCTTCTTCTTCTTCTTCTTCTTCTTCTTCTTCTTCTTTTTGTTTTGTAATCGAATTTCAACGTTTTAAATATTTTTTTTTTAATTTTTAAATCCAAAAGGAGGTATTCGCCGCTAGTGATAATTTTGAATGATCGAATATAACCTGGTCTTGGAGAGGGGTAGATAGATATACTGGTTGATAGAGAAATAAATGGATAGGTAGATAGATACTTATATTATATTTACGTGACAACTCTTCATCAAAGGAATAATGATAATTATTTTTATTATTTACCAATAGAAAAAAATATATATTAATAATTACTATTATTATTGTTTAATAAAATTATATCTATGAAACGACCCCTTCCCCCAAAAAATAATAATTATAATAATATTAATTCCTCTTAATTCTCACCTTACATTCCCGTCATAATCTCTCTCTCTCTCTCTCTCTCTCTCTCTCTCTCTCTCTCTCTCTCTCTCTCTCTCTCTCTCTCTCTCTCTCTCTCTATATATATATATATATATATATATATATTTATATATATTTATCCTTTCTCCTGAAGGTGGTGGAACTGGGGCCCTACGAAGTGCACTGCGAGGCCCTCGTGGCGGCGCTGGTGTCGCGCGTGACTAACCTGCGCAGGGAGATGCTCTTGCACCTCCACAGGCAGTACTGCGCTACAGCCGAGACGTGGGTCCTCCTTGTCTTTGGGTTGTGTGGTTGAAAAGCGTGGTTCGTTTCTGTGACGTCGTGCTGTGTGTTTGTGTGGTGATTATGTTTGTGTATCTCCGTTGTGTTGTTTGTATGTAATACTTTGATGTGTGTTTCTGTGTAATGCTGTGCAGGTGTATTTTTGTGACGCTGTGTTGTATTTCTGTAAATGCTGTTCTGTGTATCTCTGTATGATGCTATACTATGTGTTTGTGTGTAATGCTGTGCTGTGTATTTTTGTAAATCATGTGCTAGTGTATCTTTATGTGATGCTGTACTCTATATATCGTTAATTGTCCTTATCATTGCAAGTATCTGTATACTAATCACTGTAACATCCCCTATTACATTCACAATCAACATCAACCGCCCCCCCCCACCCCCCAGGCTATGTGCGGAGCTGAAAGAGATCACAGAGCGCGCCCTCAGCACCCCGGGAGACACGCTCGAGCTCATGGCACACAAGAGCTACATGGAAAACGTCATGGAGAATCAGCTCAACACGCTCGAAACCCGCGTCTGGCGCCTCCACACGCAGCTGCAGGTGAGGAAGGGTGGGTGCGGGAAACAAGGACGTACGTGTTATATACGTACAGGCGGGAAAATACGTACCAGAACAGATGCATGTGTACACGAGTATGTGTGCTTATGGACATACTTCTACCTACTATTGATTCATTATTCACAAATTTAAATTAATTAATTATCTCTGTTGTTTGATGTATTAACCGTTTATCCTAAACTCCAAGTCATCAGCCGATTATAATAAGTAGCCATTTTTCAAAGTCAATTCCATCAGTATAGTTCAGCTCGTAA
>NC_061820.1:8607503-8622503 GCF_019202785.1 Penaeus chinensis
TTTCTACCTTCCTGTATTTACTCGCTCTCCTTCCTTGCCGTTTACCCCTCCCTCTTTCTCCCTCTTTCCTTACCTCCCTCTCACCCTCTTTCTCTATCCCCTTTACACCTGCTTATCCTCTTCCTCCCTCCTTCCCTTTTTCACACACTCCTCCTCCTCTTCCTCCTCCATCTCCCCCCCTCCATCTCCCACTCACCCTCTTTCATCCCTCTTTCTGTCTCTCCCTCGCCCTTTCACACACTCCTCCTCCTCCCTCTCTCACCCCACTCACCGTCCCTCCATCCTCCCCACTTATACCCACTCCCTCCCTTCACCCCCACTTACCCACTCCTCCCTCCCTCCCTCCCTCTCTTTCTCTCTCTCTCTCTCTCTCTCTCTCTCTCTCTCTCTCTCTCTCTCTCTCTCTCTCTCTCTCTCTCTCTCTCTCTCTCTCCATCAACCCCCTCCCCCTCCTCCTATCTCTCCTTTCTCCCCTCTCCTCTTCACTCTCACCCTCCTCCCTCCCTCTCCCTCTCCCTCTCCCTCTCCCTCTCCCTCTCCCTCTCCCTCCATCACCTAACTCATCCATTCCTCCTCCCTCTATCTCCTCCCTCCCCACTCACCTTCCTCCCTCCCTTTCCCCCTCTTCCCCTCCCTCCCCTCCCTCCCTCCCTCTCTCCCCTCCTTCCCTTCCTCCCTCCCTCTTTCCCTTCCTCCGTCCCTCTTTCCCTTCCTCCCTCCCTCTCCCCCTCACTCCCTCACCTCCCTCCCTTCCTCCCTCCCTCCCTCCCTCCCTCCCCTCCCTCTCCCCCTCACCTCCCTCCCTCCATCCATCCCTCCATTACCCCACTCCCCCTCCCCCCATCCCTCTCCCTCTCCCTCTCCCTCTCCCTCTCCCCCTATCTCTCCATGACCCCACTCACCCTCCCTCCCTCCCTTCCCTCCCGCAGGTACGCCAGAGGATCGAAGGCTTCCGTGAAAACCTCCCGCTGGTGCAGACCCTCGGAAACCCCGGCCTCAAGGAGCGCCACTGGGAGAAGATCTCGGAGGTCGTGGGGTATCCCTTGAGGTGAGGCTGGAGTGGGGGGGTTGTGGGTTTGGGGGTGGCGGGTGGGGGGGGGTTGAGTGGGAAGGGGTTGTGGGTAGGGAGGGGGTGGAGAAGGGAGGGGATGTGGGTGGAGAGGGGAGGGGAGCGGATGTAGGGGGGTGGTGGTGGGGGTGGGGAGGCGGAAGTGGGGGGTGGGGGGAGGGGGTAGGTGGAAGGGTGGGGAGTGAGGTGGAGTGGTTTGGTTGGATGGGGTGAGGGGGGAGAGGTGGGGTTATAGGGAGATGTTAGTGGTAGGAAGATGGAGGGGTGGAGGGGGGGGGTGAGGTGGAAGGATGATGTGTGGGGGGGGTATGTGGAGGGGGGGGAGGGGAGGAGAGCGGATCTTACAGGTGGAGGAATGGACGGGGAAGGGGAGAGGGGGTGGAAGAGTGACGTGGGGATAGGTGGATAGAGGGATGGAGGGAGGAGGTAGGGAGGCGGAAGGGAGGTGGAAGGGGGGGAGGGGGGAGAAGATGTTCTTATCGAGGAAAGAATTCTTAGAAATTTGCAAGAATCTGTTCAGAATTTGCAGAATTTGTCTCGACCGCGCGCAAAAAAAAA
This sequence comes from Penaeus chinensis, assembly GCF_019202785.1. Lineage (NCBI taxonomy): Eukaryota > Metazoa > Arthropoda > Malacostraca > Decapoda > Penaeidae > Penaeus > Penaeus chinensis. The sequence continues at coordinate 8,609,131 of NC_061820.1, forward strand.
ATTGGAAATCGAGTCTTTCAGAAGCGGATGGAATACGTAGATGGAGAAATGGAATTAAAGAAAGTTTCAGGTTAGGGAGGGAGGGAGTAGGTGAAGTAGAGATAAGAAGAGGGAGAATAGGGGAAAATTGAGGATAAACATGGGATGGGAGGGAGAAGTAGATAGTGGATAGGAGGGAGAGGTAGAAGAAGAAAGGGGAAGAGAGAAAACGAGAAATAAAGAAAGTTAGGTGGGGGAGGTAGGGAGAGGGAAAAGTAGAGATAAGAAGAGGGGGAATAGGGGAAAATTGAGGATAAAAATGGGTTTATGTTTTAAATGAGAAGGGGATGGAAGGAAGTAGAGATAAGAAGAAAGGGGAAGAGGAAAAGCGGGGAAATAAGGGAAATGTCTAAAGAAAGAAAGAAGATAAGTAATTTTGTGTTTATTTTGTGTATTGGATAAAGAGAGAGACGAGTCTTTGTGTATCCATATATATATATATATATATATATATATATGTTAGCGCGATATTATATATTGATTATTTATGTACGTATTTCTTTGTTTTTATGCCTGCATTAATTCACATTTTCAGCAAAATACAAAATAATTCAGTTTTTCAATAAGTAAAACAAACTAATTTTGAGTTTTCTCTATTTTTCATCACTGACCATTTAATTCAAAACATCAGCACCATTTATCTGTTGATTTAAATAATTTCCTTTGTTTCTCTCTATTTCTTATTTACGATTTAATCCGAACTATATCTTACCCATTTACCATTTAATTCATTATTCAGTTCTCTGTATTACACATTTACCATTCAAGTTAATTCAAACCATTTTTCAGTTCTCTCTATTTCCCATTTGCCATTTTATTCAAAACCATTTCCCAATTCTCTTTGTTACCCATTAACGATTTAATCCTATTTTCTTCATTACCCATTTTCTATTTCATTCAAAACCCTTTCCTAATTCTCTCTAATTCCCATTCAATCCAATTCTCTCTATATCCTCTTTACCACGTAATCTCTATTTCCCATTTACCATTTCATCCAAACCCACTTCCCGATTCTCTCTCTCCCTTCGTGCCACCATTGCCACTGACCCCCCTCCTCCCTCCTCCCTCTCCCCCCCACCCCAGGGCTGACGCGACCACCACCCTGCAGCTCCTCATCGACAGCAACCTCGAGGATTACCTCTCCAAGTTCGAGTCTGTGTCGGAGGCGGCGTCCAAGGAGCACGTCTTCGAGAGGAATCTGGAGAAGATGAAGGTGAGAGGGAAGAGGGTGAGGAGAGGGGGAGAGGGTGGGAGGGGGTGAGAGGGGGAGAGGGTGGGAGGGGGTGAGAGAGGGATGGGGAGAAGGAAGGGGAGAGAGAGGGATGGGGGAGGGGAGAGGGGAAGAGAGAGGGAGGGAGGAGGGGAGAGGGGATGGAAGAGAGAAGGAGGAAGGGAGGAAGGGAGAGAGAGGGAGGACGGGAGGGAAGGAGGACGGGAGGGAAGGAGGAAGGGAGGGAGAAAAGAAGGATGAGGAAGAAAGAGAGAGAGAGAGAGAGAGAGAGAGAGAGAGAGAGAGAGAGAGACAGAGAGAGAGAGAGAGAGAGAAAGACAAAGGTGGTAATCTCTGGCGCTTTTTAGAACATCGTAAAAATGACGACCCGGATCAAACTGGAGACCCTGTGGCAGAATTCATTATTTTTATCTTTTTTACGCTTGTGAAAATGAAAAAAATAAAAGGTGACCCCTAGTCACTTATTCATACTAATTTACATACAAATCTCCTTACTCTTATGCCTTACCGCAAGAAATAACTTGAAAGACGTATTACCATGTATTAACCCATTGCCGCCGGGGAAAATGAATAAAAAATGGGGAAAATTCTGTGCTCATTCTTTATATATTTTGTGATATGTCTCTACACATAGCTGGCTCTGCCTTACCTGATTTCACCTTTCATTGAATTTGCTTGAAAATGAATTTTTTACTAGTGCTATGAATATCGATGGTGTTATTTTTATTATAAGCATCATAATTACAATCATTTTATAAACATTAGTAATAGCAAAATAAGATAACGTAAGGTATTTTCGTAAATTAAAGAAAAGGCTAAACGGGCGAGACAGGCAGTACTTATAATTGGCTCATTGGTGATTTAGTACAAGTGTAGCCATCTATGTGTAAAAAAACATTTAAACTAGTAAACTCACAGTGAGCATGGCATGCATACGTGACATTCCCGTCGCGAATGGGATAAGATTTATCCAGACGTACCTAGACGTATTTAGACGCATTGTTTTAGAACCATTGGTGTAGAATAATTGATTTGGCATCACTTATTTAGAATCATTGACTTAGAATCATTCATTTGGAGCTAGTGATGTAGTATTGATGATTTAGAATAATTTCCTTGGCCTCCTTTGTTTAGAATCATTCATTTGGCATCATTGATTTAGATTTTTTTTTTTTTTTTCGTCAATGAATTAGAAACAGTCGTTTAGAACCTGTGATTTGGAATCATTCATTTGCTATCATTGATTTAGAATTATCTATTTAGAATCATTTATTTGAAATCATTTATACAAAATCATTAAGAATCATTCATACAGAATAATTTATTTAAAATAATTTATACAAAATCATTGAGAATCACTCACACAGAACCATTTATTTAAAATCAGTTATACAAAATCATTAAGAATCACTCATACAGAATAATTTATTTAAAATAATTTATACAAAATCATTACGAATCACTCATACAGAATAATTTATTTAAAATCATTATACAAAATCACTAAGAATCACTCACACAGAATCATTTATTTAAAATTATTTATACAAAACCATTTATCAAGAATCCCTCACACAGAACCATTTACACAGACTCACCCCTTCCTTCCTCAGAGCGAGTGGCAAGAGATGGAGCTGGTCCTTCGTCCTCACCGAGAGACGGACACTTGGGTTCTGGCAGCCGTCGAGGACATTCAGTTCCTCCTCGACGACCACATTGTCAAGACGCAGTCCATGAGGTCCTCGCCCTTCATTAAACCTATTGAGGCCGAGGTGGTGAGTATGGAGGTTGTAGTGGTGAAAACTGAGATTGATTGGTGGATGGAGATATACATGTACGTTTACATTTATACTTAAAAATTATGTTTGCACTTAGATTTACATACGTATACGTATACATACACACATATGTATACACACACGCATACGTACATACATACGCATACGTATATACATACGCATACGTATACACACGCATACCGTACATACACACGCATACGTACATACATACGCATACGTACATACATACGCATACGCACACACACACACAGACACACACACACGCACAGACACACACACACACACACACACACACACACACGCACACGCACACGCACATGCACACGCACACGCACACGCACACGCACATGCACACGCACACGCACACGCACACGCACACACACACACACACACACACACACACACACACACACACACACACACACACACACACACACACACACACATGATCACTTATACATACAGATGCGTAAGTGATCATGTATTCAGAACTAAAAAAATAAAAACACTACATGTTTAAGTCAATGTTTACATCCATCCTTTATCCATACAACCATTCCGTCATCTCTCTTTTCGTATTGTTTTGCTCTCTTTCTCTGTGTATGCCTACATTTCGCCTTGTTCTTTTATCTATCTTTTCATCATTTTTCCCTTTCTGTGCAGTTATTACTCCTCTCTCTTATCGCATTTTCTCTCTCTCTCTCTCTCGCTGTGAATTCCTAATCTCTTTGTCTCTTTATCTATCGCTTCATCCTTTTCTCTCTTCATCTATCTATCTGTCCCTGCCCCTTTATCGATTTCTCTATCCTTTTCCCTCCTTTCTCATTTTCTCCCATCTCTTTGTCTCTTTATCTATCCCCCCCATCCTTTCCTCTCTCTCCATCCACTCATTCATCTATCTCTCCCCTCCCCTTCCTTCCTTTCTCATTTTCTCCCATCTCTTTGTCTCTTTATCTATCCCATCCATCCTTTCCTCTATCTCTTCATCCACTCATTCATCTATCTCTCCCCTTCCCTTCCCTCCTTTCTCATTTTCTCCCATCTCTTTGTCTCTTTATCTACCCCCCCCCCCATCCTTTCCTCTATCTCTCCATCCACTCATCCATCTATCTCTCCCCTTCCCCCCCTCCCCTCCCCTTCCCCTCCAGGCCGCGTGGGAGACAACTCTGGCGCAGCTACAGGAGGTGGTGGACGAGTGGCTCCGAGTGCAAGCGACGTGGATCTACCTCGAGCCCATCTTCGGTTCTCCGGATATCATGGCTCAGATGCCCGAGGAGGGACGCAGGTGAGAGAGGGTAGAAGTAGGAGGGAGGGAGGGATGGAGGGATGGGAGGGGAGGGAGGGTGGGTGGGTGGGGGAGGTGGTAGAAGTGGGAGGGAGGGAGGGAGGGAGGGTAGAAGTAGGAGAGAGGGAGGGGGAGGGAGGGGAGAGGGTAGAAGTGGGAGGGAGGGAGGGTGGGTGGGGGAGGTAGAGGACGGGAGGGACGCAGGTGAGGAAGGGAGAGGATGGGAGGGAGGGAGGGAGAGAGGGGGAGGGGGAGGGAGGGACGCACATGAGAGGGGGTAGAAGTAGGAGGGAGGGAGGGAGGGAGAGGATGGGAGGGGGAAGGAGGGACGCAGGTGAGGAAGGGAGAGGATGGGAGGGAGGGAGGGAGGGTAGGGGAGGGAGAGGATGGGAGGGGGAGGGAGGGACGCGGGTGAGAGAGGGTAGAAGTGGGAGGGAGGGAGGGACGCAGGTGAGGAAGGGAGAGGATGGGAGGGAGAGGGAGGGTAGAGGGATGCAGGGAGAGTGGGAGAAGGGAGGGTGGGAAGAATGGTAGAAGGAGGAGGGATGGTAGAGGGAGAAGGGAGGGAGAGAGGGAGGGACGCAGGTGAGGGAGAGTGGAGGCAGGGAGGGGGAAGGTGAGTGGGAGGGCGGAGTATAGGGGAAGGCGAAGGGAAGGAGTGAAAACGAAGGAGAAACGTAGGTGAAGGAGGGAGAAAGGGAAGGAAGGGGGGAGGAGGGACAATAGGGAGGAAGGGAGAAGAGAAAGAGGGACGGTAGGTGAGTAAGGGCACAGGGAGGACGAGCGAAGAGGAAGAAGAGAGACTCGGGTGAGAAAACGCAAAAGGGAAAGGACAGGATGAGGAAGGAGGAAGAAAGGACTAGGAAAAAAGAGGAATATGAAAGAAAAATGTATTTTCATTCGTAGTCGTTAATATAAATCCCTCCCTCCCCAGATTCATTACGACAGAGAGATGGTAATAGTCATAGCAGAAGCAGTAATGTCAGTAACTGTTGCATTACATGTATCGTTTTAAAATCTTACTTTAAGCATCGTCACTACAGCCCTTTTTGTTTATATTAGTGTCCAATACTAGTAATATTTTTTTTTCTTCACATTATGCAGCAGAAGCAACATATACAGTAGATGCTGTAGTGCCTGCAGTATCTAAAATCATACTGTCACATTCACAGCACCATCCCAATTTATTTATATTCCGTTGCCTTAACAACAATAGTACTTTTCACGTTATAATCATCATATTCACTTCACCGACAACCCCTCGTCCTCTCTTGTCATAGATGATGTAGTAGAAGCAGTAATAGCAGTATTAATAGTAGCAGTAATTGTAGCTATAACTGTGATATCTGAAATGTAACTCTTTCGATCATTATGTTTTCTTTATGTGTGTACTTTCGTTGTGATAGTAATAACCTCTAACGTTCCAGTTATCATCTTGACACATGTTTTTTTAACTGCGAACCCCATCCTATCCCGTGCAGGTTTTTACCACAAATCCTTCTCGTGCAATTCTCTGCCACTAATCCTTCTCGTCCTCTCCCTTGCCTTCCTGAGACCAGATGGACGAGCCTCTTCCCGTCCTCTCTTTCAACACTTTTCCTCCTCTTTCTTCTCCTTCTTCCGACCGCTCTTTCCTTCCCCCTAATGTACCTTCGCCTCCTCGCCAGATTCAACACAGTCGACAAGACTTGGAAGGACATCATGAAGAGCGTCCGACAGAACACGCGCGTCCTGTCGGTCCTCGAGGTGGACAAGATCCTCGAGCGCCTCAGGAAGTCCTCGGAGCTCTTGGAGTTGATCCAGCGCGGCCTCAACGAGTACCTGGAGAAGAAGCGGCTCTACTTCCCCAGGTTCTTCTTCCTGTCCAACGAGGAGCTGCTCGAGATTTTGAGCGAGACCAAGGACCCCAGCAGGTAACTGTCCTTTCGGCGATTTTTCTTGCCCATTCTGTGTATATCTACTCAGTTATTAGAGCTCCTTGAGAAGAAGAGGGGAAATGGAATCACCGTCTTAAAGAAAAATCAAGACTGGATAGGTTTTTACCTTAATCAGCTAGTCCACATTTTTTTACACTAGCCTCAAGCTAGTCACTAATCAAGCAATAAATCTACATGAACCACATCCGTATTCACATTCACAACAAACATTTAGCAACGAATACATTTCACAGCCACTTGTTACGCCACGAGACACCTTTGCATTCACAATAAACTCGCTCCTTTCCCTCTCCCTCAGAGTGCAGCCTCACCTGAAGAAGTGCTTCGAGGGCGTCAACTCCTTGGACTTCGGCGAGGACCTGGAGGTGGTGGCCATCAGGTCAAGCGAGGGCGAGGTCATTAGCCTCACCACCATCATCAGCACAGCCAAGGCGAGAGGGCAGGTCGAGAAGTGGCTCGTGCAGCTGGAGGCTAGTGTCAAGGCCAGTATTAAGAAGGTAAGGGAGAGGGAGGAAGAGTAGAGGAGGAAGGAAGGATAGATTGGAAGAAGGAGAGGAGGAGAAAAAGGATAGAGACAAGGAGGGATCGGAAAACGAAAGCGAAGGGAAGGAAAGCATTACAGGAAGAAAGGAGAGATCGGAAGGAGGAGGAAGAAAAAAAGTGGGGAAAGAGAGGACGGGAAATGGCTCGCACATTTGATGTCAAGAAGGCAAGGGAGAGGAGAAAGGAGGGAGGGAGGACAGATCGAAGAAGTGGTAGGAAGATGTGGAGAAAGTAATAGATAAAAGAAAGGTCTAGAAGGTGGGATAAAGAAGGGAGGATAGAGAGCGAAGAAGAGGTAGAAAGAAGGTGTGAAGAAGGGGAGGGGTAAAAGAGAGGTCTGGAAGGTGGCATAAAGAAGGAAAAACGAAAGAAGGAAATCAAGTCTTTGTAGCTGGAAGTCAACTTAGGACGGAAGGGAGAAAGAAAGGAAGAAAAGATAGAAAATAATGGGAAGAGAGCGAAACTAGAATGAAAGGTCAGCCATGGAGAAAGAGAAAACAAGAAAAAAAAAACAATGATGAAGAAACGAAAGAAAACATGAAAATAAAATACAACAACGGAAAAAGGGAATTAGGGAGGCAAGAATAAGTATTAAATAATCAAGTAAGTATCATTAACACATCTTAACCCTCTCTTACGTGCTAAGGTAGTGAAGTCGTGCATGGAAGCGTACACGACGAAGCCGAGAGAGGAGTGGGCGCTGGAGTGGCCGGGGCAGGCGGTCCTCTGCGTCTCACAGACATTCTGGACCACTGAGGTGTCTAGGGGCATGAGGTCAGTTGGTTCGTTAGTTTGTTTGCTATTCTCCATCTTTTATTTATTATTTTTGTTTTCTTGTCCTTGTCTGCTTCTTTTTGTTTCTTCTGGTCTCGTAAATTCTTCTGATATAGTCTATGATTTTTTATATTGTTTGAAAGAATTTAGATACTCAAAGCGGTCTACTAATTACAGATATAAACTCAGGAGTGTGTAAACGATTATAGTAGTCACAGCATTTAGAATTATAGCCTAAAATTTCAAATTTATATACGAGAAAAAAAAATGTCTGTTTCCACCACCTGTTGACAATTACATTCCTTCTAGGTTTCAAAAAATAGACAATAAAGAATAGTCACTTGAAAATAGATGATAAAACAATAATTAGACATAATTAAAAAAAATAATAATACCTAAATAGATTAAATAATACATAGTCGAAAATGGAAAACAAAAAATGATTGCTTCCGCACATGTCTTTATACATCCCCTTCTCCCCCTCCTCCCCCTCCTTCCCCTTCCCTTCCCCCCTCACCCCTCTCGCTTTTCCCACGGTCCCAGGGAAGGAACGAAACAGATGGAGGAATATTACGAGCTTTGCAACAAGCAGATCGAGTTGGTCGTGGGTCTCGTGCGCGGACAACTCTCGAAGCAGAACAGGACGACTCTAGGTATGTGTGTGTGTGTATGTGTTTTTAGTTTTTTCTCTTTTTTTGTTTTCATTTTCGTTTTTTTTCGTTTTTTTTTTTTTTGGGGGGGGGGGTTGTTAGTTTAGATATTTGGTCTTGTCTGTGTTTATATATTTTCTTAGGAATTTATTAATGCTGGAATATATTGTGGATTAATGAACTAACCGGTATTTTTTTCTACTCTTCTTCCTCTTATTTATACTATTTCCCTATTCCTCTGCACCCCTTCCCCTTCCCCGCCCCTACCCATCCCATACCCCATCTCCACGCCCACGTACACCCAACGCCCACGTACACCACCCCACGCCTACGTATACCCACCCCACGCTCACGTACACACACCCCACGCTTACGTACGCCCACCCCACGCCAACGTACACCACCCCATGTCTACGTACACCCACCCCACGCCCACGTACACCCACCCCACGCCCACGTACGCCTACCCCACACACGCCCACGCTTACGTACACCACCCAACGTCTACGTACACCCACCCCACGCCCACGTACGCCCATACCAACAGGCGCCCTCGTGGTACTGGACGTCCACGCCCGTGACGTCATGAAAGAGGAACTCATTAAGAAGAATGTGACTGACCTCACTGACTTCACCTGGCTATCACAGCTCAGGTATTACTGGCAGGTAAGTGGAGTGTGTGGAGGGGGTGAAGCAGGGAGAGGGGGTGGAGGTGAGGGGAAAGGAAGGGGAGGGGAGGGGATGGGGGTGTTGAGCAGGAATAGAGGGGGGGAGGGGGGTTAAGCAGGAAGGGGAGGGAAGGAAATGGGGATGTTGAGGAGGAATAGAGGGGGTAGGGGGGAAGAGGGGGTGAAGTAGGAAGAGAGAGTGTTCAGCAGGAGGAGGGAGGTTGAACAGGAAGGGGGTAGGGTAGGATTAAGCAGGGAGAGGGAAGAGGGGGAGGGGGGGGGAAAGAAGGGAAGAAAGAGATGTAAAGTAGGTGGAGAAAGAGAGAGAAAAAAGAGATTAAAAGGTTAAAGAAGAGGAATGGAAAAAAGAATGAGAGACGGGAGTAATAGAAGGGATAAAGGAGGGGAGAGGAAATATAAATAAAGGGGAAAGGGAGATAAGAAGGAAGAGTATGAAGGAAAGTGGATAGGCAAAGGGAAGAAGGGAATAGGAAAGAATGCTTCAGTATAAACTTAACCATCTATCTGTGTATCATTCAATCGTGTATCTATCGATCATTTTTTGCCGAAGTATATTAATCTAATACGCAATTTTTTCTCTCACCTTTCGCCTCCCCCCCACCCCCCCACCCCTCACTTTTCCTACCCCTTTTAACTTCTTCTCCTTCGCTTTCACCTCTCCCCTTCGTCCCGCCTCTTATCTTGTCTCCTTCTCTTCCCCTCCTTCCGTTCTCTGTTCCCTTTTTCCTCCTTCTATCTTTCCCTTTTCTTTTCTCTCCATCTCTTTCCCCTCACCCTAACCCTAACCCTTACCCGTCCCCTTTCCCCTCTCCTCTCACCCTCACGCGATCCCCTTTCCATTTCCCCCATCACTCTCCTCTCCCTCTCCCCTCTCCCCCTTCCCACTTCCCTGTCCCCTCATCCCTCTCCCCTCATCCCTCACCCCTTTTCTCCCTCCCCTCACCCTCACCCTCCCTTCCCTCCTTTAATCTCTCCCTCATCCCTCACCTTCCTCCACGCTTTCCACCTCCTCACTCCTCACCTTCCTCCCCTCTCCCCCCTCCCCTCTCCCCCCTCCCCCTCTCCCTCCTCACCCCTCACCTTCCTCCCCTCTCCCTCCTCTCCCCTCCCCTCTCCCCTCTCCCCCTCCCCCCCTCACCTTCCTCCCCTCTCCCTCCTCTCCCCTCACCTTCCTCCCCCCTCCTCTCCCCCCCTCCCCCTCTCCACCCCCTCACAGGACGACATCCTCAAAGTCCGGATGATCAACGCCGAACTGGAATACGGGTATGAGTACCTGGGCAACACCGGCCGCCTCGTTATCACTTCCCTTACCGATCGTTGCTACAGGACCCTCACGCAGGCCCTCATGCTCAATCTAGGTGAGTTGGGAGGTCGTGGGGGGTGTGTGGGGGGTGTGGGGGGTGTGGGGGTTGGTTGTAAGTCGAGGTATGGTTCGTGGGCTGTTAGTTATTGTGGGTTGTGGGTTTTATGAGTGATCGTGGGTGGCGAGTCATTAGGGTCATGAGTTATGAGTTGTTATGAGTTATGTGATGTTATAGATTATGAGTTATGAGTTGTTATGGGTTGTAAGTTGTCATGAGTTGACATGAGTTACGAGTTGTTATGAGTTATGAGTTGACATAAGTTACGAGTTGATATGAGTTACGAGTTATGAGTCTTGATGATAGGGGGCTTGCACTGGCTCCCATGCTCAGTCGGGGTGAGTCATGAGTATTTTCTTCCATGAGTTATGACTCGTTATTTATGAGGATGATGAGGTCGTTGCCTTTATTTATGTTGGATCCCATTTTCCGTGATTTATGAGGCTAGAGTTCTGAGTATGAAACTGAGTTCTTAATTTTGTACATATTTTTCTGCGATTCTTTTCTGGTCCGTAGATGTTTAAGCTGCAATATTTTCATTTAATTATGATAATCATAAGATATAATGCTGTGATAAAACACCATAATAATCATATTATTGCAGAAATAAATGTCTTTCGGATACTTACGGATATGATATTGAATAGCGCAGTAAAATAATCATTACTGCTATTTATGATATTGCTTGTACTACCATCACTACTACTACTACTACTACTACTACTACTACTACTACTACTACTAGACTACTACTTCTACTACTTTTACGATTACTATTGCTACTACTACTACTAGTACTACTACCACTGCTACTATTAGGCTATTATTTCTGCTATTACAACTTCTACTACTACTTCCACAACTACTACTATATCCACTTCTACTACTACTATCACTAAAATTAAAACCATTACTAATACTATATTACTACTACTACCACCACCACCACCACTACTACTACAACTACTACGACTACTACTACGACTACTTCTACTACGACTACTACTACGACTACTTTTACTACTACTTCTACTACTACTACTACTACTACTTCTTCTACTAGTACTCCTATTCCTACCACTACCACTACTACCACTACCACTACTACTACTACCACTACTACTACTACTACTACTACTACTACTACTACTACTACTATTCCTACTCCTCCTACTACTACTACTACTACTACTCCTCCTACCACCACTACCACCACTACCACTACTACTACACCTCCCTCTCCTCCCTCTCCCCAGGCGGCGCCCCCGAAGGCCCCGCCGGAACTGGCAAGACGGAGACCACGAAGGACCTCGCCAAAGCCGTGGCCAAGCAGTGCGTCGTGTTCAACTGTTCGGATGGACTCGACTACATCTCCCTGGCTAAGTTCTTCAAGGTAAGATTAAGTAATTGGATGATGGTTGTTCAGGTTGGTTTGGTTTTGTGAGAGTGTGAGTGATGGTAGTGATTTTTTTGTTGTTGTTAGTTATGTAGAGTGATGATTCAGTGTGTGAATAATGGTAGTTGTATGTATGTATTTTTGTTGTTGTTGTTGTTGTTGTTGTTTGTTTGTTGGATTGGTGTTGCAAAAATGGGAATGGTGGTTTTGTTTTTTCAGTTAGAATGATTTTTAAAAGTTTGAATAAGTATAATGATAGTATTTACTACAATATCATTGGGAAAATAAAAATAAGGGTAGGAATCGTTCTGCAGTTAGACATGTACTACAAAAATAAACATAAAACAGGTAATTAATATTCAGTCAGAATAATATTGTAAAAAAAAAAAAAAAAAAAAAAAACATAATGTACTGATTCATTGCCTCGTTATCCGGATATATACCTTCGTAAGCGTTGATGTAGTGCGTTGTGTGAACCTTTTGCGTTTATTGCAAACAATCAAATGAAATTTATCAAGATAACTATTTATAGATCCATCAATGTTACCACTTTATCGTTATATTTACAATAAATATAGTTACAGTTGAAGAAAGAGAAAAGAAATCTGTATCAGAATTTTTAAAAATACTATGCGAATATTTAATTAAATTACTAATCCTACTCGTTATTATCATTACGAAAATAAACTTTATAAAAGATGAAGGTTATCAGTATAAGATTTTAATGTTGTTTCAGTTTATCTAATTCATTTATTTCCTTCCAAATCGGTAAATAAGCTTGCTCCTATATGGAAAGTCTCGCTTCGTTATTATTAATATTGTTTTGTAAATTAGTTAAATGATATAAAATCATCACTGCATTTAATAAAAGATAAAACATTTTATTCTCATTTTCCACTTGAGGGCATTTGCAATTGAGTCCGCTTGTATAATAAATAAATTTTGTATGACAGTTTTAATACGTTACGCAAATTATTTTGAATCCATTTCCGTAGTTGCCGACCGCAAAATAGAATTATTCATTTCACTGTTTCAGTTGCTAATAAGATACTGATTTCGTATAAGAGAAGATATAAAAATAAGTATATTAATAATGTTTGCTCGTAATGCAGTGTATATTCACTTCGCAAATGTATTTATGTTTTTTCACGAAAATATCTTGTACACCCTGATTTTTATCTCTGGCTCGATCCGAATTTAATTTCACCTTTGTTGAAAATAATACTGCATAGGTAATGATATGGAATACTTGCAAGCCACTTGTTTGTAAGTTGTTAACTTACAGAGCCGTTTTTTCCAAAATTATTGCAGTTTTTTTTTTTTCTTCGATAATACAAATGGGCTGCGTCGCTTTCACAGCTCATGCGATGGCAACACATGTGGAGGATGGCATGCGTACATATAAAATATATTAAATATATAATATCGCTCGCACTATATGGTTGAAATTCATCGCAGTACTTATTCTAGTTTATTATGATAGTGGATTATCTTAATAGGGTCTATTAGAATATATTAATTATTTAATGAAATTAAAGAATTAAAATTAATTCTAGTTTGATTATTTGTATTCTCTTTGTATATAATCTCTCTTACACACACACTTGTGTTTATATATATATGTGTATATATATATATATAGAAGTTCTGTAACCCTCAATTTCATGAC
>NC_061820.1:8627503-8632503 GCF_019202785.1 Penaeus chinensis
TTCAGAATAGAAATGCATAAAGGTGAAAGAAGAATGGAAACGGAGAAATTGAAAGAGAAAGATGGAAAAAAAGGAGAGTGGAAACAGAGACAAAGAGAGAAGGATTTAAAAGGGGAGGAGGCGACACGCTGAGGTTAAAAGTAATAATGAAAAGACTAATGATCAGTGGTAATGGTGATCAAAATAGTGTTGCCAATGAATATTATGATAATAGAAATAAATAATATTTATTGTGATAGTGGTAATAAGGATAAACATATAGTAGTAACAATACGAGTAATTTCCATTATGAAAAGCAAAAATACTTCTACCTCACGAAACTTAAAATATACAAATTCTCTCTCTCTTTCTCTCTGTTTGTTTGTTTGTTTTTTTCTTTCCTTTTCCCTCTCTCTCAGTCCTTACTCTCTCTTTCTCACTCTCAGAAAATTTTCGGATTAACGGCACATAATAATAAAAATGTTGATTTTCATGGATAGGCCTGCATATGTGTTACAGAATTCCGTTTATTAATCACGCCATCGTGTCACTGTCTTGGTTTTGGCCAACTTGTGGTAGCCTTTTCTCTGTTGTCTTAATTTTCTCAAACATCTCTCTCTCTCTGTCTCTCTCTCTCTCTCTCTCTCTCTCTCTCTCTCTGTCTCTCTGTCTCTCTGTCTCTCTCTCTCTGTCTGTCTCTCTCTCTCTCTCTCTCTCTCTCTCTCTCTCTCTCTCTCTCTCTCCTATATTTATCTCTTTCTCTCTCTCTCTCTCTTTCTATATTTCTCTCTCTCTCTGTCTCTCTCTCTCTCTCTCTCTCTCTCTCTCTCTCTCTCTCTCTCTCTCTCTCTCTCTCTCTCTCTCTCTCTCTCTCCTTCTATATTTATCTCTTTCTCTCTCTCTCTCTCTCTCTTTCTATATTTCTCTCTCTCTCTCTCTGTCCGTGGATAAGCCTGGTCGTTTTTTTAAGGACAGGCTTCTTTCTCATTCAGAAACACAATTGAGGCGTTCTAATTTGTTCCTGTTTTTTTTAACATTGTCTGCGATGGAAACACTAATTTAAATTTCTATGAAATTAATTCAGATAATATCAGATAAACTCGATTTAGACGGTTATAAATATCTCTCTTTCTCTCTCTTTCCTCCCCTCTCTCTGTCTATATATCTATCAATATATATATATTTCTATCTATATATCTGTCTCTGTCAATTTTTATCTCTTATATCTTTATCAAACCGAGGATACTAAGGTTAGTATCTCAGGGTCCTCCAAATCATATATATATTTTTCAAATTCTGTATAATTATGGTATTATGATTATTATTAGTATCATCAATAAAACCAATACATTTATGACCAAGAAATCGCGAGTAAAATGAAAAGGACTGGGGAATCGAACCCCAGTCCCCCCGCCTCGAAGGCAGGTGCTAACTCATTGAGCCATCTTGGATATTTACTAATGTGCTGTTCGTAGTTAATAAGCTGCGGGTTTTGCAATTTGCTTGTTTGCTTTTTGATTGCGATGAAGTTATCTTTAGAATATATTCAATTTGTATCTCTTTTGTCTGCCTGTGTAGACTTGTGTGTGCTAGAAACAGAGAGAGAGAGAGGGGGGGGGGGGGGGGGATAGATAGATAGATATATATAGAGACAGAGATAAAAAGAGAAAAAGATGAAAAGCACAATTGCTTGCCCAAGTGCGGTCGTAGCCACAGACCAATTTACATTCAGATTAGAAATGCATGAAGGTGAAAAAAGAACGGAAACAGACATTCAAAGAAAGATAGAAAAAAGGAGAGTGGAAACAGACAAAAAGAAGGATTAAAAGGGGGGGGGGGGGGTGAGACACGCTGAGGTTGAAAGTAATCATGAAAAGACTAATAATCAGAATATCAGTGGTGATGGTGATCAAATTAGTGTTGCCAATGATATAATGATAATAGCAATAAATAATAGATATTGGAAATGATTCAACAGTAACAAGACGAGTAATTTCAATTATGAAAAGCAAAAATACCTTATCTCACGGAACTTTAAATATCCAAATTATCTCTCTCTTTCTCTGTTTGTTTGTTATTTCCATTTCACTGTCTCTCTCTAACACTCAGAACATTTTCTTAATCGGATTAACGGCACATAATAATAAAAATGTTGATTATTTTCATGTATAGGCCTGCATATGTTACAGAATTACTTTATTTCATCACGCCATCGTGTCACTGTCTGGGTTTTGTCCTCCTTGTGGTAGCCTTTTCTCTGTTGTCTTGATTTTCTCAAACATCTTTCTCCCTTCCTCTCTATCTCTCTCTCTCTCTCTCTCTCTCCCTCTCTCTCTCTCTCTCTCCTTCTCTCTCCTCTCTCTCTCTCTCTCTCTCTCTCTCTCTCTCTCTCTCTCTCTCTCTCTCTCTCTCTCTCTCTCTCTCTCTCTCTCTCTCTCTCTCTCTCTCCTTCTCTCTCCTCTCTCTCCTCTCTCCCTCCCCCTCTCTCTCTCTCTCTCTGTCCATGGATAGGCCTGGTTGTTTTTTCATGGACAGGCTTCTTTCTCATTCAGAAACACAGAACTGAGTTTTTTTTATTATTATTATTATATCTTTTTTAACATTGTTTGCAACGGAAACACTAATCTAAATTTCTGTTAAATGAATTCAGATGATATCAGATAAACTCGATTTCTCATTGCAATGAAAAAAAAAAAAAAATGTAGCTCATTAACTCCGAACAGCAAGTTTGTAAATATCCAAGATGACTCAATGAGTTAGCTGTTTATCCTTTCATTTAAATATTATTTTATTATTCATGGAGCGAAAGATTTATCTTATAATTATGAATAAACTCTCTCCTTTGTTTCCTCTCTCTCACTCTCAAACATTTTCTTAATCGGATTATCGGTACATAATCATAAAAATATTGATTATTTTCATGGGTAGGCCTGCATATGTGTTACAGAATTCCGTTAATTCATCACGCCATCGTGTCACTGTCTGGGTTTTGGCCTCCTTGTGGTAGCCTTTTCTCTGTTGTCTTAATTTGCTCAAACATCTCTCTCTTTCTCTTTCTCTTTCTCTCTCTTTCTCTCTCTCTCTCTCACTCTCGCTTCCTCTCTGTCCCTCTCTGTCCATGGATAAGCCTGTTTTTTTAAGGACAGGCTTGTTTCTCATTCTGAAACAAAGAAACTATTTGTTTTAATTTGTTTCTGTTTTTTTTAACATTGTCTGCAACGGAAACACAATTTTAAATATCTGTTAAATAAATTTAGATAAACTCGATTTAGACGGCTATAAATTTATCTCTTTTTCTCTTTCTCCCCCCCTCTCTCCCTGTCTATCTATCTATCAATATATATATCTTTCTATCTATCTGCCTACCTATCAATCTTTTATATATCTTATCTCTGTATCAAACCGAAGATACTAAGGTTAGTACTTTGAATCTCTGCTCCCGCGCGTCTCCAAATCATATGTATATTTTTTTATTCTGTTTGATTATGGTATTATGATTATTATTGGTATCATCAATAAAACCAATGCATTTATGACCAAGAAATCGATTTTAAAATGAAAAGGACTGGGGAATCGAACCCCAGTCCCCCCGCCTCGAAGGCAGGTGCTAACTCATTGAGCCATCTTGGATAATTTAAGAAATGCGGTTCGGAGTTAATAAGCTGCAGGTCTTGCATTTTGCCCTTGGTTGATTTCTTTGATTTTGTTTGTGATGCTTAGTTTGCTGTAACATTTGTGTGCATGGAACTCAAGCGTGCATATTTATAAATTAATGGCAAAATACACTATCTGTATGTCTATTTATCTATCTATCTCCAATCAAGTGACAAGACGGCGTGATGAAATAACGAAATTCTGAAAGAAATGTGCAGGCCTATTCATAGAAATTTTCAATGTGACTATTTGCCGTTAACCCGATCAAGAAAAAGCCAGAGAGAGAGAGAGAAAGCCAGAGAGAGAAGAAAAGGATAGAGAAAGAGAAAGAATGAGAGAAGGGAAAAAGGAGGAAGAAGAGAAAGAGAGAGAGATAAGAAAAAGAAAGAGGAAGAAAAAAAAAGAGAAAGAGAGAGAGGTAGCCAGAAACAAAGCATACAGAGGAGGGAAAGAGAGAGAGAGAGAGAGAGAGAGGTGCATAGAAAGATAAAAGGGGGAAAAATATTTATGAATATGCGATAAATCGGATGAACAGTTTTTGAATTTTCTTTTTGTTTGTTTGTTTTTAGACTGCGATGTAATTGTCACTAAAAGGTGTTTAGTTCATTCATGAATACAAGATAAATCATTTCGCCACATGAATAAAAATAATAGTAATTACAATCATGAAAATAGTTTAAAATAAATGAAAAGTTGAACAGGTTTTGTTTCTTTTTCGTCTGCAATGTAATAATCATTAGAAATTTTGTATTTATTTATCTGCATTTTTAAAATTCTGTGTGTGTAGTTTGTATTTCCTATGTGTGTGTGTGTGTGAAATATCTGCATTCAAACACACTCTCTCTGTATCTATCTGTCTAACTTTGTTTAGATACATCTCTGTTTACCAATTATTCAAATTCTTTCTCCTCGTCTGCCCATGGATAGGCCTGGTTGTTTTTGTGGACAGGCTTCTTTCACTTTCACAAACACAGAAATAAGGTGTTTTATTCATTGATTAGTTATTTTTACATTGCGACGGAAACACTTATCTAAATTTCTGTGAAATAAATTTAGGCGGTTATAAATTTCTCTTTTTTCTCTTTCACCTCTCCCCTCTTTCCCTGTCTATCCATCTATCAATATCTATCTATAATTTTTTTTTATATCTATTATTTATTTATTTTTACATTGTCTGCAACGGAAACACAAGTTTAAATTTCTGTGAAATAAATTCAGATGAACTCAGATAAACTCGATTTAGACGGTTATGAATTTATCTCTTCCTCCCCCCCCCCCTCTCCCTGTTTATCTATCTATCTTTTTTTTTATATCTCTTCTTATCTCTGTATCAAACCGAAGATACTAAGGTTAGTATATTGAATCTC
>NC_061820.1:8637503-8672503 GCF_019202785.1 Penaeus chinensis
GTTAATAAGGTGCGGGTTTTGCATTTTGCCCTTGGTTGATTTCTTTGATTTTGTTTGTGATGCATAGTTTGTTGTAACTTTTGTGTGCATGGAACTCAAGCGTGCATATTTATAAATTTATGGCAAAATACACTATCTATCTAGCTATCTATCTATTTATCTACGTATCTCTTTTTTTTATCTGTCACTCTAACTCAAAGAAGCTCAATCAGGTGACAAGACACTGTCTGGGTTTTGGCCTCCTTGTGGTAGCCTTTTCTCTGTTGCCTTAATTTTCTCAAACATCTCTCTCTCTCTTTCTCTCTCTCTCTCTCTCTCTCTCTCTCTCTCTCTCTCTCTCTCTCTCTCTCTCTCTCTCTCTCTCTCTCTATGTCTGTCTGTCTCTTTCTCGGTCCCTTCCTGTCCATGGATAAGCCTGTTTTTTTAAAGGACAGGCTTCTTTCTCATTCAGAAACAAAAACTATTTGTTTTAATTTGTTTCTGTTTTTTTAACATTGTCTGCAACGGAAACACAAATTATATTTTTAAAATAAATTCAGATAAACTCGATTTAGACGGCTATAAATCTCTCTCTTTTTCTCTTTCTCACCCCCTCTCTCTTTGTCTATCTGTCAATATCTATCTATCTATCTGCCTACCTATCAATCTTTTATATATCTTATCTCTGTATCAAACCAAAGATACTAAGGTTAGTATTTTGAATCTCGGCTCCCGCGCGTCTCAAAATCATGTATATATTTTTTAATTCTGTTTAATTATGGTATTATGGTTATTATTGGTATCATCACTAAAACCAATACACTTATGGCCAAGAAGTCGATTTTAAAATGAAAAGGACTGGGGAATCGAACCCCAGTCCCCCCGCCTCGAAGGCAGGTGCTAATTCATTGAGCCATCTTGGATAGTTAAGTTAACGCTGTTGGGAGTTAATAAGGTGCGGGTTTTGCATTTTGCCCTTGGTTGATTTCTTTGATTTTGTTTGTGATGCATAGTTTGTTGTAACTTTTGTGTGCATGGAACTCAAGCGTGCATATTTATAAATTTATGGCAAAATACACTATCTATCTAGCTATCTATCTATTTATCTACGTATCTCTTTTTTTTTATCTGTCACTCTAACTCAAAGAAGCTCAATCAGGTGACAAGACGGCGTGATGAAATAACGAAAATCTGTAAGAAATATGCAGGCCTATCCATATAAATCATCAATGTGACTATTTGCCGTTAAACCCGATCAAGAAAAAGCCAGAGAGAGAGAGAGAGAGAAAGGAGAAAGAGAAAGAGAAAGAGAGAAAGCGAGAGAAAGAGAAAGTATGAGAGAGAAGGGAAAGGGGAGGAGGGAAATATATATATAGAGAGAGGTGCATAGAAAGATGACAATAAAAGGGAAAACATATTTATGAATATGCGAAAAATCGGATGAACAGTTTTTGAATTGTCTTTTTGTTTGTTTGTTTTTAGTCTGCGATGTAATTATAATATAATAATAATAATAATAATAATGGAAATAGTTAAAAAAAAAATAAAAGTTGAACAGGATTAGTTTTTTTGTTTGTTTGTTTTTGATCTGAGATGTAATGATCATAAGAAAGTTTGTATATATTTATCTTTATTTTTTTATGTGTAGTTTGTATTTATTGTGTGTGTGTGTGAGTGAAATATCTACATACAAACAGACTCTCTCTGTATCTATCTGTCTAACTTTGTTTAGATACATCTCTGTTTACCAATTATTCAAATTCTTTCTCCTTGTCTGTCCTGGTTGTTTTTGTGGACAGGCGTCTTTCTCATTCAGAAACACAGAATTAAGGTGTTTTATTTATTGATTGATTTATTTTTTACATTGCGATGGAAACACTAATCTTAATTTCTGTGAAATAAATTCAGATGATATCAATTAAACTCGATTTAGATGGTTATAAATTTCTCTTTTGTTCTCTTTCACCTCTCCCCTCTCTCCCTATCTATCTATCTTTTTTTATATCTATTATCTTGTCTGCAACGGAAACACAAATTAAAATTTCTGTGAAATAAATTCAGATGATATCAGATAAACTCGATTTAGACGGTTATAAATTTCTCTCTTTCTCTTTCTCCCCTCCCCCCCTCACCCTGTCTATCTATCTATCAATACATATATCTTTCTATCTATCTATCTATCAATCAATTTTTATCTCTTATATCTGTATCAAATCGAAGATACTAAGGTTAGTATTTTGAATCTCAGCTCCCGCGCGTCTCCAAATCATATATTTTAATTCTGTTTAATTATGGTATTATTATCATTATTGGTATCATCAATAAAACCAATACATTTACAGCCAAGAAATCTAAAGTAAAATGAAAAGGACTGGGGAATGGAACCCCAGTCCCCCCGCCTCGAAGGCAGGTGCTAACTCATTGAGCCATCTTGGATATTTAATTGAGCTGTTCGGGGTTAATAAGCTGCAGGTTTTGCAGTTTGTTTGATTGGGATGAAGTTATCTTTAGAATATATTTAATTTGATTAAGTTTGTATCACTTTTTTTATATGAGAGAGAGAGGGGGGGAGGGAGGGAGAAAGAGAGAGAGAGAAAGAAAAAGGGAGAGAGATAGAGAAAACGACAAAAACAAGGGTATAAAGATGAGATGACGAAAACGGAAGGGATAGAAAGAGAGGAAGATAACAAAAGAAACACGTTAATGATGGAAAGGAAAATGTCAATAACGCTAAGAATCGGACTAACACTGGTAAAGGTCATCAAAATATTGTTGCATATGAAGAGAGTAATAATTACAGTGAATAATAATTACAGTAGTAACGGTAAAAGCGATAGATATGATTAAATGGTACAACAATAACGATCATTTGAATTATGGGAAACGAAATCATAAACTTCTGTATTTAAAATATAACTCTCTGTCTCTCTCTCTCTCTCTCTTTCTCTCTTCCTTACTCTCTCTCTTTCTCTCTTCCTTTCTCTCTCTCTTCCTTACTCTCTTTTTCTCTCTTACTCTCTCTGTCTCTTTCTCTCTCTCTCTCGCTTTCTATCTCTCCCTCTCTCTCATTCTCACTCTCAATCTCTCCCTCTCTCTTTATCTCTCTGTCTCTTTCTTTATCGCTGTCTCTATCTACTTTTAACCTTACCATCACCACTTAACCGGTATGCCTAGAATATGACTCGATGTAACTTGCTGCCAGTGACTGAAGAATCAAATGAAGATTATCTAAAGGACAAGGAGAAAGAGGCATCTATAAGCAAGGTTAGACAGATTCATATACACACATAATAAATACAAACTAAACACATTCTAATGCTTATTACTTCGCAGACCAAAAGCAAATAAAAAGAAATAAAAGCTGTTTATCCTTTCATTATTTTTATTATTATTATTATTCAAGTAACGAAATGAATTAATAAACTCTCTCTCTCCTTTCTCATCTTCTTAATCGGATTAACGGCATATGATAATAAAGATATTGATTATTTTCATGGGTAGGCCTCCATATGTGTTAAAGAATTCCGTTATTTCATCACGCCATCGTGTCACTGTCTGGGTTTTGGCCTCCTTGTGGTAGCCCTTTCTCTGTTGTCTTAATTTTCTCAAACATTCTCTCTCTCTCCTCTCTCTTTCTCTTCTCTCTCTCTCTCTCTCTCTCTCTCTCTCTCTCTCTCTCTCTCTCTCTCTCTCTCTCTCTCTCTCTCTCTCTCTCTCTCTCTCTCCTCTCTCACTCTTTCTCTCTCTCTCTCTTTAACATTTTAACACTTAACCGGTATGGTCATCGGAATCATAAAAAACGGCTTTTTATGATACGATGAGCATACCGGTCAGTCAGTCTGTCTGTGCCTGCCAATTATCTATCTCTGTCTATCTAAGTCTCCCTACCAGTTTACCTCTTCCTCTTGTCCATTAAATATCCTCCATCTAATAATTTACACGTAGGCAACAAATGTCATTGAGTTTTATCCTAAAATGTCTAATCTTTCCTATTTACATTTTTTTTAAAAATCCACAGACACTGAGAATAAAAGTTTGTTTTCAGTTTGATTGGTTATGGTTTGTAATATAATTATCTTTAGAATAGGTTTCTCTCTCTCTTTGGCTCTCATTCTCTCTCTCTTTCGCTCTCTCTCTCTCTCTCGCTCTCTCTCTCCCTCTCTCTCTCTCTCTCTCCTCTCCCTATATCTTTTTTTCTCTCTCTCTATTTATCCATCTATATCTCTCTCTCTCACCTCACACACATACAAATATACACATACATAAAAGAGATATACAAAATAAACATTGCAATGAAAAAAAAAAAAAAAAAAAGGCAAAACCTGTAGCTCATTAACTCCAAACAGCCAATTCGTAAATAACCAAGATGGCTCAATAAGTTAGCACCTGCCTTGAATTTGAGTTTTATCCTAAAATGTCTAATCTTACTTTTTTGTTTAAATCCACAGACACTGAGAATAAAAGTTTGTTTGCCGTTTGATTGGTTATGGTTTGTAATATAATTATCTTTAGAATAGGTTTAGTTTGTTGTATCTCTTTGCTGTGTGTGTGAATGGGCACCCCCCCCCCCCCCCACACACACACCTTCTCTCTCTCTCTCTCTCTCTCTCTCTCTCTCTCTCTCTCTCTCTCTCTCTCTCTCTCTCTCTCTCTCTCTCTCCCTCTCTCTCTCTCTCTCTCGCTCTCATTCTCTCTCTCTTTCGTTCTCATTCTCTCTCTCTTTCGGTCTCTCTCTCCCTCTCTCTTTCGCTCTCTCTCTCCCTCTATTTTTTTTTCTCTCTCTCTATTTATCTCTCTCTCTCTGTCTCACCTCACACACATACAAATATACACAGACATAAAAGAGATATACAAAATAAACATTGCAATCCAAAAAAAAAAAAAAAAAAAAGAGAAAACTGCAAAACCCGCAGCTTATTAACTCCGAACAGCATTATTGAAAATATCCAAGATGGCTCAATGAGTTAGCACCTGCCTTCGAGGCGGGGGGACTGGGGTTCGATTCCCCAGTCCTTTTTATTTTAAAATCGATTTCTGGGCTATAAATCTAGTAATTCTATCAACAGTTCTTATAATAGGTAAAATAACCGAACAGATTTTTGAAAAACGTTTAAATTGCGAATGAGGTTAAAATAATAGCCTTAGAGTCTGCGGTTTGATTAAACTACAGTAACTGGGAAAGACATTTTAGAATATGACTCGATCTAACTTGCTGTCACTGACTGAAGATTATCTAAAGGACAAGGAGAGAGGCATTGCTTATTACTTCGTAGACCAAAAACAAACAAATAAAAACAAATAAAAGCTGTTTATCCTTTCATTTAAATATTATTTTATTATTCATGGAGCGAAAGATTTATCTTATAATTATGAATAAACTATCTCCTTTTTTCCTCTCTCTCACTCTCAAACATTTTCTTAATCGGATTATCTGTACATAATCATAAAAATGTTGATTATTTTCACGGGTAGGCCTGCATATGTGTTACAGAATTCCGTTAATTCATCACGTCATCTTGTCACTGTTTGGGTTTTGGCCTCCTTGTGGTAGCCTTTTCTCTGTTGTCTTAATTTTCTCAAACATCTCTCTCTCTCTCTCTCTATCTCTTTCTCTTTTTCTCTATTTCTCTCTCTCTCTCTCTCTCTCTTTCTCTCTCTCTATCTCTTTCTCTTTTTCTCTATTTCTCTCTCTCTCTCTCTCTTTCTCGGTCCCTCTCTGTCTATAGATAAGCCTATTTTTTTAAGGACAGGCTTCTTTCTCATTCAGAAACAAAGAAACTATTTGTTTAACTCGATTTCGACGGGTATAAACTTTATTTTTATATCTTTCTTCTCCCCCTCTCTCCCTGTCTATCTATCAATTTTTATATCTTATCTCTGTATCAAACCAAAGATACTAAGGTTAGTACTTTGAATCTCTGCTCCCGCGCGTCTCCAAATCATATGTATAATTTTTAATTCTGTTTAATTATGGTATTATGATTATTATTTGTATCATCAATAAAACCAATGCATTTATGACCAAGAAATCGAGGTTAAAATGAAAAGGACTGGGGAATCGAACCCCAGTCCCCCCGCCTCGAAGGCAGGTGTTAACTCATTGAGCCATCTTGGATATTTAATTATTTGCTGTTCGGGGATAATAAGCTGCGGGTTTTGTTGTTTGTTTTTTATCTTGTTCGTTACTCTCTCTTTCTCTCCTCTCTTCCTCTCTTTCTCTCTTTCTCTTCTCTCTCCTTCTCTCTTTCTCTCGTTCTATCTGCCTCTCTCTCTCTCTTTCTTTCTCTCTGCCTCTCTCTCTCTCTTTCTCTTGTTCTCTCTCTCTTTCTCTCTCTCTCTCTTTCTTTTTCTTTTCTCGTTCTCTCTCTCCCTCTCTCTCTCTTTCACACACACACTCTCTCTCTCTCTCTCTCTCTCTCTCTCTCTCTCTCTCTCTCTCTCTCTCTCTCTCTCTCTCTCTCTCTCTCTCACACACACACACACATACACACTCTCTCTCTCTCTCTCTCTCTCTCCCTCTCTCTCTCACACATACTCACTCTCTCTCTCTCTCTCTCTCTATCTATCTATATATCTATCTCCTCTCTCTCTCTCGTTCTCTCTCTCTCTTTCTATATCCTTCATCTAATAAGTTACACGTAGGCATCAAGTTTCATTGAGTTTTATCCTAAAATGTCTAATCTTACTTTTTTGTTTAAATCCACAGACACTGAGAATAAAAGTTTGTTTGCCGTTTGATTGGTTATGGTTTGTAATATAATTATCTTTAGAATAGGTTTAGTTTGTTGTATCTCTTTGCTGTGTGTGTGAATGGGCACCCCCCCCCCCCCCCCCACACACACACACACCTTCTCTCTCTCTCTCCGTTTCTGTGTGCATGTCTCTCTCTCTCTCTCTCTCTCTCCCTCTCTCTCTCTCTCTCTCTCTCTCTCTCTCTCTCTCTCTCTCTCTCTCTCTCTCGCGCTCTCATTCTCTCTCTCTTTCGTTCTCATTCTCTCTCTCTTTCGGTCTCTCTCTCCCTCTCTCTCTCTATCTCTCTCTCTCCCTCTATCTTTTTTTCTCTCTCTCTATTTATCTATCTATCTCTCTCTGTCTCACCTCATACACATACAAATATACACAGACATAAAAGAGATATACAAAATAAACATTGCAATAAAAAAAAAAAAAAAAAAAGAAGAAGAAAACTGCAAAACCCGCAGCTTATTAACTCCAAACAGCAATCTTGTTAATATTCAAGATGGCTCAATGAGTTAGCACCTGCCTTCGAGGCGGGGGGGGGGGGGGGGGGGACTGGGGTTCGATTTCCCAGTCCTTTTAATTTTACTCGCGATTTCTGGGCCATAAATCTAGTCAGTCTATCAACAGTTCTTATAATAAGTAAAATAACCAAACAGATTAAAAAAAAAAACGTTGAATTCCGAATGAGGTTAAAATATCAGCCTCAGTTTATGCGGTTTGATTAAACTACAGTGATCGGGAAAGACATTTTAGAATAAGACTCGATCTAACTTGCTGCCACTGAGTGAAGAAT
Organism: Penaeus chinensis; assembly: GCF_019202785.1. Classification (NCBI taxonomy): domain Eukaryota; kingdom Metazoa; phylum Arthropoda; class Malacostraca; order Decapoda; family Penaeidae; genus Penaeus; species Penaeus chinensis. The sequence goes on from NC_061820.1 coordinate 8,645,017, forward strand.
CAAATAAAGATTATCTAACGGACAAGGAGAAAGAGACATATATAAGCAAGGTTAGACAGATTCATATACACACATAATAAATACAAACTAAACGCATTTTAAAGCATATTACTACGCAGACCAAAAGTAAATAAACAAATAAAAATAAATAAACGCTGTCTATCCTTTCGTTTCGTCATCATTACTATTATCATTATCATTATTATTTTTCAAGTAACGAAACGATTCATCTTATAATGATGAATAAACTCTCTCTCTCTCCTTTTCTCTCTCTCTCTCTCAGACATTTTGTTAATTGAATTAACGGCATATAATAACAAAAATATTGATCATTTTCATGGGTAGGCCTGCATATGTGTTACAGAATTCCGTTAATTCATCACGCCATCGTGTCACTGTCTGGGTTTTAGCCTGCTTGTGGTAGCCTTTTCTCTGTTGTCTTAATTTTCTCTCTCTCTCTCTCTCTCTCTCTCTCTCTCTCTCTCTCTCTCTCTCTCTCTCTCTCTCTCTCCGTTTCCCTCGCTTTATCTTTCGCTCTCTCTCTCTCTCTCTCTCTCCTCACACACATACAGATATCAACAGACATAAAAGAGATATACAAAATAAACATTGCAATGCAAAAAAGAAAAAAAAAAAGAAAAAGCAAAATCTGCAGCTTATTTACTCCGAACAGCATCCTAGTCTATATTCAAGATGGCTCAATGAGTAAGCACCTGCCTTCGAGGCGGGGGGACTGGGGTTCGATTCCCCAGTCCTTTTCATTTTAAAATCGATTTCTGGGCCATAAATCTAGTGAATCTATCACCAATTTTTATAATAGGTAAAATGGGTTTTTGCGGTTTGATTAAACTACAGTAACTGGGAAAGACATTTTAGAAGAAAAAAAAAATCGATATAACTTGCTGCCACTGACTGAAGAATCAAATGAAGATTATCTTATGGAAAGGAGAAAGACATAAACAAGGTTAGACAGATTGCTATAGAGAGAGTGTATGTTTTGTCATTCTTATATATGTACACATTTCATACACTGACACACACACAATAAATACAAACTAAACATTCTAATGCTTATTACTTCGCAGACCAAAAAAAAAAAAAAAAATAAATAAAAAAAAAAAAAATCTTTTTCCTTTAATTCCATTATTGTTATTATTATTATTATTATTATTATTATTATTATTATTATTATTATTATTATTTTTACCATTTTTACTATTATTATTATTATTATTCAAGTAACGAAACGATTCATCTTATAATTATGAATAATTATGTGTTACATAATTCCGTTAATTCATCACGCCATCGTGTCACTGTCTGGGTTTTGGCCTCCTTGTGGTAGCCTTTTCTCTGTTGCCTTAATTTTCTCAAACATCTCTCTCCCTCCCTCTCTCTATCTATCTATCTATCTATCTATCTATCTATCTATCCCCCCCCCCCCCCTCTCTCCCTAGCCCTTGTGGTAACCTTTTCTCTGTTGCATTGATTTTCTCAGACATCTTTCTCTTATGGTGCGTTTATTTCTCTTTGGTTTGTAATGTTATTATCATCAGAATAGCTTTAGTTTGGATATATGTCTGTCTGTGTATAGTTGTGTGTGTGAGAGAGAGAAAGCGAGAGAGAGAGAGAGAGAGAGAGAGAGAGAGAGAGAGAGAGAGAGAGAGAGAGAGAGAGAGAGAGAGAGAGAGAGATAAAGAAAGAAAGAATAGAACTTATGATGAGATACGGTTCAAATAAAAATAGGAAAAAATATGAATTCATGAAAGCTAATATTTTATCGGTAATAAAAACTAGATACAACTTATTCCAATTTCCCTTCTTATGAACAAAAAAGAGATAATTATATAAGAATTTACAAAAAAAAGTTCATGCTTAGTCGCAGTTACATAAGAAATAATGATTACTTCCATCATTATCATTATTATTTGTTATTATTATTATTATTATTATTATCATTATTTTCATCATTATTATTTTTATCATTATTATCATTATTTTCATCATTATTATTTTTATCATTATTATCATTATTATTAGTAATATCATCATTATTTTTAGTAGTAGTATCATCATCATCATTTTTATTATTATTATTATTGATATTATTATCCTTATTATTTCTTATTATTACTATCATCATCATCATCACTATTATCACTAACTAGGATTTAAAACAAAAAGAAAAAAGAGTGAACAAAGATATAAATAACGTATGAATATTAACAATTCCATGAATACCACGACTTTATCACCAACAAAAGAGGAAGACGAAAACCTGTAATCTTTCCTCCCTTACTCAAAAAAAGGATAAGTTAATTGATTATATATATATAAATGGTAACAATTCATCCGCTGTTGACATTCCTAAAAAAAAAATGCACACACACACACACACACACACACACACACACACACACACACACACACACACACACACACACACACACTCATACACACACACACACACACACACGCACACGCACACGCACACAGACACACACACACAGACACGCACACGCACACGCACACAGACACACACACACAGACACACACGCACACACACTCATACACACACACACACACACACACACACATATATATATATATGTATATATATATAAATTTTTATATCAACCACAAAAGTATAATCAAACGTACCCTACAGCCAATAACTTCCCTTCTTGCTCGCAGGGACTGGCATCCTGCGGCGCGTGGACATGTTTCGACGAGTTCAACCGCATCGAGCTCGAGGTCCTCTCCGTCGTGGCGCAGCAGATCCTCACGCTGCAGAGGGGGCTGCAGTCCAAGGCCCCGAAGCTCACGCTGCAGGGCACGGAGGTGAGGGGGGGAGGGGGGGATGGGAGAGAGAGAGACAGAGAGACCGAAAGGGAGGCAGGGAAGGAAGAAGTAGGGGGGGAGGAGGGAAGGGAGAAGGAAGGAAGAAGTAGGGGGAGAGGAGGGAAGGGAGAGAGGAGAGAGGGGGTTGTAGTCGAAGGCCCTGTAGCTCACGCTGCAGGGCACGGAGGTGAGGGGGGGGGAGAGAGAGGGGGTGAGGGAGGAGGGAGGGAGGGAAAAGGGGAGGGATGGGAGAGAGGGAGGGATGAGAGAGAGAGAGAGAGAGGAAGGGAAAAGGGGAGGGGGAGGGAGGGAAAAGGGGAGGGAGAGAGGGAGGGATGGGAGAGAGGGAGGGAAGGAAGAGAGATGGGGAGCGAGAGAAGGAAGGAGGGAAGGAAGGGAGGGAGAGAGAAGAAAGTAGGCTGCAGTTGAAGGCCCCGAAGCTCACGCTGCAGGGCACGGAGGTGAGGGGGGAGGGGGGGAGAGGAAGAGGAAGAGGAAGAGGAAGAGGAAGAGGAAGAGGAAGGAAGGAGGCAGAAGGTGGGAAGGGGAAAGGAGGATGGTAGGTAGGTAGGGAGAGGGAAGGGAGGAAGGATAGAGGGAGGGAGGGGGAGCTGAAATAGGAGGGGGAGGGAGGGGTGTATGTAGGGTGGAGGGCGTGAGGGAGGAGGGAGGGAGGAGGGATGGAACAGATTCTAACTTAGCAGATGGGGATTCAGTTCAAGGCGCATGTTAGAATATATCTAATACAGAGTTAGACAGACAGACAGATAGGCAAACAGGCGGAGAGACAGAGACAAAGGCAAGATAAAGGAAGAGACACTCACAAATCGACAGACGGACGGACAGACAGACAGACAGACAGACAGACAGATAGATAGACAGACAGACAGACAGACAGACAGACAGACAGACAGACAGACAGACAGACAGACAGACAGACAGACGGACGGACAGACGAACAGGCAGAAACTGAAACAGAAACAAAAGAGAGAGATTAAAAAAAAAGAGGAATATTTAAACCAAAAAAATACACACAGACAAACCCGAGGAGCAGACATTAAGTCAACAAACAGACTTTCCTAAACCAACAAGAGAGCTCCCACGCCCTTAACCCGCACCTGCTGCTTCCTCCCTCAGGTGAGTCTGGACCCTACCTGCGCCGTCTTCATCACCATGAACCCGGGCTACGCTGGCCGTTCGGAACTCCCGGATAACCTCAAGGTGAGTTGCTTGGGTGACGTCGCCTTGGAATTCCTGTTTACGTGGGTTGTCTTGTATGCTCTGTCTGTTTTTGCCTTATCTTCTCCGTCTGTGTTCTCTTTCGTTGCCTTATATTCTCTGTCTGTATTCTCTTCTGTTGCCTTATATTCTCTGTCTGTTTTTGCATTATCTACTCCGTCTGTGTTCTCTTTCGTTGCCTTATATTCTCTGTCTGTATTCTCTTCTGTTGCCTTATATTCTCTGTCTGTTTTTGCATTATCTTCTCCGTCTGTGTTCTCTTTCGTTGCCTTATATTCTCTGTCTGTATTCTCTTCTGTTGCCTTATATTCTCTGTCTGTTTTTGCATTATCTTCTCCGTCTGTGTTCTCTTTCGTTGCCTTATATTCTCTGTCTGTATTCTGTATGTTGCCTTATATTCTCTGTCTGTATTCTGTCTGTTGCCTTATATTCTCTGTCTGTATTCTCTTCTGTTGCCCTATATTCTCCGTCTGTATTCTGTCTGTTGCTGGCTTATGATCTCTGTTAATATTCTATCTGTTGATGCCTTGTAATCTCTATTTATCGTTGCCTTATTTTCGCTCTATTGTTGACTCGTATTCTCTTCCTGTTTTTTGTTGTTGTTTTTTTCGCTTGTGTAACTGAAGGATTAATGTTTTTTTTTTCTTTTTTTCCTCCTCTTCTAACCCCTCATCCCTTCTTTGTTCCTTTCTCATTCTTCTTCGCCCTCTTCGCCTCCTCCTCCTCCTCTTTCCTCTTTCCTCTTTCCTCCTTCCTCCTTCCCCCTCCTCCTTCCTCCTCCCCTCCTCCTCCCTCCTCCCTCCTCCCTCCTCCTTCCTCCTCCTCCCTCCCTCCTCCTTCCTCCTTCCCCTCCTCCCTCCTCCTCCGTCCTTCCTCCCTCCTTCCTCCCTCCCCCCAGGCACTGTTCCGCTCGGTGGCCATGATGGTGCCAGACTACGGCCTCATCGCCGAGATATCGCTCTACTCCTTCGGATTCGTGGCCGCGAGGAGCATGTCGAGGAAGATCGTGGCCACCTACCGCCTGTGCTCCGAGCAGCTCTCCGCGCAGCCGCACTATGATTATGGTGAGAGAAGGGGGGGGGGAGGTGGGGAGGGAAGGGGGTTGGAGAGGGAGGGGTAGGTGGGGGAGAGGGAGGGAGGGAAGGGTGGGAGGGGGAGGGGGAGGGAGGGAGGGAAGGGTGGGAGGGAGGTGGGGAAGGGGGGAGGGAAGGGGTAGGTGAGGGAAGGGAGGGTAGGAGGGGGTAAGGGAGGGAAGGGAGGGAGTAGGAGGGGTTGGGAGGGGATAGAGGGAAAAAGACAGGTAGACGAAAGGATGAGAAAGAGAGAGAGAGAAAAAGAGAAAGAGGGAGAGAGAGAGAGAGAGAGAGGGGGGGGGGGGAGGGAGAGAGAATGAAAGAGACAGACAGAGGAGATAGAAAGAGAAAAAGAGGAAGAAAGAGAGAGAGAGAGAGAGAGAGAGAGAGAGAGAGAGAGAGAGAGAGAGAGAGAGAGAGAGAGAGAGAGAGAGAGAGAGAGAGAGAGGATAGGATAGGATGGACTGGTAGAGAAGAACAAGAAGAAGGGAAATGGAAGAGAAAAGAAGAGATAAAAAGGGAAGATAGAGAGAGACGAAGACAGAAAACGCAATCACAAATCGGGAAGGGGACGGGAAGGAGAGAGAGAAAGAGAGAATAAGAGAGAAAATAGAAGGAAATGAGAATTGAAGAAGGGAAGGAGAAATAGAGAAACCAGGAGAATAGAATAAATTGAGGAAACATAGGAAGATAACGCAAAAATTCTGTTATCTGCATATTGTTATAGAATCTCCTTCTACATTTAACTCTCTCTCAAGTTTAATCTCTCTCATTTGCATATTGTCACAGAGCCTACCATCCTCTAAAGAGGCGTATTTAATTAACATTAAATTATCTCTTAACCCAATGCCGTCAGGGAAAATGAACAAAAAATGGGGAAAATGCTGTGCCCATTTTCTATATTTTTTGTGAAATGTCTGCTCATAGATGGCTCTGCTAGTGCTTAGCCACAAAGGAGTCAATTAGTAGACCTTGTGACCATACGTGATTTGAATTGGCGGGAAAAACGTGTTTTTTACTAGTGCTATGGATATCGATGGTGTTATTTTTATTATAAACATTATAATTATTATAATGTTTTTTAATATTAGTAACAGCAAAATAAGATAATGTAAAATATTTCGTAAATCAAAGAAAAGGGTGAACGGGCGAGACGGGCAGTACTCCTAACTGGCTCATTGGTGACTTAGTACAAGTATAGCCATCTATGCGTATAAACAATCAAACAAGTACTAACAGTGGGCAAAGCACGTGTCTACCCGTCGTATCCGTCGGCAAGGGGTTAACTTTATTATCTGTCTTTGGCATGTTATAAAATCGAACGTCCTTGTAAATATATCACATTCATTTGCATATTGTCATAGAATCACATTAAATTCTATCACCTTCAATCTCCCTCATTTGCATATTCTCACAAAACCTGAAAATCCTCTGCGTTTGAATAACAATTAATGGACTCTGGTGCAGGTATGAGGACAGTGAAAGCCGTGCTAATTGCTGCCGGAACCTTGAAGCTCAAATACCCAGACATGCCCGAGGCTGTGGTCGTTCTGAGGTAAGTCTGTTTTGAGTAAAGTTTTTGAATACCGATGAAGGTTTTTTTTTCCTTTTTTTCTGTACGATCATAGGGTAAAACCTTTTTTTTTTTAGATTTGGATTGAGGTAAACACACACACACACACACGCACACGCACATGCAGACACACACACACACACACACACACACACACACACACACACACACACACACACACACACACACACACACACACACACACACACACGCACGCGCACGCACACGAATACACGCACACAACACAAACACACACGCACACAACACACACACACACACACACACACACACACACACATATATATATATATATATATATATATATATATGTGTGTGTGTGTGTGTGTGTGTGTGTGTGTGTGTGTGTGTCTGTGTGTGCATTTTTTTACCTTTTTTTTATATATTCACTTTTGGGGGGTGAGTATGCGTTATCTAGTAAGCAATCCTTCTAGTTAGTTTCTTTATTATTTTGATTAAAGTTTTAGATTCGTCTTCAAGTATCGATATTTTGAGCCGGCGATTTATACATAAAAACCCTAATTAACAATGAAAACAATTACTGTATTGTGATATTTGATGATTGTCAAATCACCATTATAAAATCTTACGCAAGATCAAGATGATATATATATATGGTATTGTAAATAAGGAACTTACGGTATTAAAAGCAAAAAAACGCTAATAATAACTTTAAATATAATGTTTCACAGGTCTGTTCGCGATGTCAACTTGCCTAAGTTTTTGGCTCATGACTTGCCTTTGTTTGAAGTAAGTTTGGGTTGTTTCTTTGTCGTACTTGTAATTCGTTTGCTTGTTGTTAAAATTAGTTATTTGTGCGAGAGAATGAAGATTGGTATATGTGTATTTTTAAGAGTTGAAGATGAAGATGGTAGTTAATCCTAATGAAACGTTTCTCTCTCTCTCTCTCTCTCTCTCTCTCTCTCTCTCTCTCTCTCTCTCTCTCTCTCTCTCTCTCTCTCTCTCTCTTTCTCTCGTTCTTCTTACCCTCTCCCCCCTTCCACCTTCTCCTCCCCTCTCCCCCTTCCCCCTCACCCCTCTTTCCTATCCCCTCCTCCCACCCTTGCCTCATCCCCTATTCCACCATCCTCTCTCCTCTATCCCTCTTCCCCTTTACTCCTTCCCCCCCTCCCCCTTATCCGCCATCCCATCCCCTCTTTCCACTCTCCCTTCTCCCCTCTCCCCTATCCTCCCCCCTTTCTCTTACACTTCCCCTCACCTCCCATCCAACCCTTCCCCTTTCCCCTCTCCTATTCCCTTCTCCCCCCCTCCCCTCTCCTTCTCCCCCTCTCCCCTCCCCAGGGCATCATCGCCGACCTGTTTCCCGGCGTCGTGCTGCCTCAGCCGGACTACACTTGCCTGCACCGCGCCATCAGGGAGGTGAGTGAGCTGCACAGGAGGCGAGGAAGGAAGTTGTTTAGTGTAGAGATAAGCGAGGAGATTCGGTGGATGGGGTTGTGCGTGTGTGTGTTTGTTTGTTTGGATGTGTGTATGTGTGTGTGTGTTTGTTTGTGTGGATGTGTGTGTGTGTGTGTGTGTGTGTGTGTGTGTGTGTGTGTGTGTGTGTGTGTGTGTGTGTGTTTGTTTGTGTGGATGTGTGTGTTTCTGTTTGTTAGTGTGTGTGGATGTGTGCTTGTTTGTGTGTATGGACGTGTGTGTGTTTGTGTGTATAGATATGTGCTTGTTTGTGTGTACGGATGTGTGTGTACGTATTTGTATGTATTTATGTCAACATGTATGTGCATGTTTATAGGGATATATCATTATATTATGATAATTACGGTAGTGATGATAACTATATTCATAGTAGTAAAAATATTATACTAGTAATAATGATCACGACGCTACAGCTGATGATGATGATAATAGCATAATAATATTGATAGTAATAGTAAGGAAATAATGATAATGATAATAATCTAGCCTTTAATATTACTATCTTTTTAAATCATCATCATTATTTTTGTTGTTTTTGCTATTGTTATCTTTATCACTACCATTATGAGTATTACCAATCACCATCGTCATGCAATGATAATCATATTCGTAATGAACTTGATAATTATGTCATATCGATATGGATAATGTCTCTGCCCTTCCTCAGGTGTGCTCCGGCGCCGGCCTCCGTGCTAATGACTACTTCCTGGACAAAGTGCAACAGGTGTATGAGACGATGCGGGTCAGGCACGGCTTTATGCTAATCGGCAACCCCATCGGAGGCAAGACGGTGGCGCTGCGGACGCTCTCGCAGGCGCTCGGGATCATGAACGAGAGGGTGAGGAGGGAGGAGACAAGGAGGAGGAGGGAGGAGAGGAGGAGGAGGAGGAAGGGGGAAGAAGAAGAGGAAGTGAGGAGGGGAAGAAAAGGGTGAGAAAGATAAGGGGAGGGGAAGAAGAGGGTGAGAAAGAAAAGAGGAGGGAAAGAAGAGGGAGAGAGAGGAGGAGGGGAAGAAGAGGAGAGTAGGAGGGGAGGAGGAGGAAGGACAAGGGAAGAGGAAGAAGAAGAAGAAGAGGAGAGGGAAGGAAGGGAAGGAAGGAGAAAAGTGGCACTGAGGACGCTGTCGCAGGGCGAGGAGGAAGGAGAGGAGGAGGAGGGGACAGAAGAAGAAGGAGAGAAGGAAGAGGAAGAAAGAAAAGGAGAGGAGTAAAAGGGTGAGGCGAAGGAGGAAGGAAGGAGAAGAGAAGATAAAGGTAGTCGGCGACAATATGAGTAGGAAGGAGAGAAGAAGAAGGGGAGGGAGAGGGGAAGAAGAAGAGAAAAGAGAAGGGAAGAGGAAGTCGATGAAGAGGAGTAGGGAGAATGAAGAAAAAGTGGGGAGAATAGGAGGAAGGAGAGAATGGGAGTCAGATGAGAAGGAGGAAGAGATGGAGAAGAGGAGAAGAAGGAAAAGAGAAAAGAAATGGAAGGAGGAGAAGGAGAAGAAACGGTAATAAGTGAGTGAGAGAAAGAGAAGTTAGAGAATTATCTCTCTCACACTATCTCGGGGTCATAAATGAAGGAGGAAGAAGGGGATGAAGAGATGGGAGAATGGGGAAGAGGAGGAAGAAGAGAAGGAGGAAGAAAAGGGAGAGATAAGGAAAGAGAGGGAGAAAGGGAAAGGGGAAATAGGGAGAGAGAGAGATACGAAAAAATCACACTATCGATTCATGTAAATGAGAATGAGGAGGAAAAGGAAGACAAAAAAAAAAAAAAAAAACAGAATACAGGGGAAGGGGCAGGAGAAGAATAGAAAGAGGAACAGAAGAAGGAAGGTGAAGGAAAAGAGAAGAAGTTATCGTCATGTGACATAGATAGTAAAATAGACAGAAAGATAAACAGATATATATAAGACAGAAATTATTCAGAAACACAAGCCCAAATTACCCAAGTGAACTGACTGATGAATAAGCAGAGTAATAAATATAAAAAAGCGAAGTTCACCCCCCCCCCACACACACACACACACAAACAGACAGACAAACAAACAGAAACAAAAACAACCACAACAAACCTTCCTGACACTTCCCACCTCCCCCCCCCCCCCTACTCTCACATAAACAACCCCAACCAACCATCCTAACCCCCTCCCCCTCCCCCTTCTCTCCCACCCTCTTTCCACCCCTCCCCCTAACCTCCCTTCTCCCCCTCCCTCCCTCCCTCCCCCTAACCTCCCTTCCCCCCTCCCTCCCCCTCCACTCCCCCTAACCTCTTTTCTCCTTTCCCTCCCCATCCCCCTAACCTCCCTCCCACCCTCCCTCCCCCCTCCCCCTCCCCCTAACCTCCCTTCTCCCCTCCCTACAGAACCTCATCCAACCCTCAATACTTGCACCGGAACTGTCTCTATCTCCCCAACAGATTGCCCAATATATGACAAAGAATGGTCAGATTGTGGAGAGGACTTACTCGCCTGTCTCACAGACTATGATGTAACTTATGTACAATGCTACTCCATTCCTCCCAAAGGAAATCGTAAGAAATCCATTAACATTGCCAAAATTACTTTCCGTAGACATGACCTTCCCTTTAATGTTTACATAGGTGGGGAATCCCTACCTGTCCGACCATATCAACCTCCTCTTCGTCAGTGCCAAAATTGTTGGCGTTTAGGACACCAGGCCAAACACTGTCATTCCACAGCCAGATGCCCGCTATGTGCCCAACCTGGCCATAATCGATCAAACTGCTCTGCACAATCACGCACATGTGCAAACTGTGGCGGCCCCCATAATGTATTTTAAAGAGGCTGCCCCACCTACAAATTTGAGTCTGAGGTAGCAACTCTCAGATTCAGACTTGGACTCCCTCTACGTGAAGCCAGACAGGAGGCTCGTCGACGAGGTTTTTCTCTTACCCCTACTCTAGTAATGTCGCTCACTCTGCCACTCCCCCTCCCCCCTAGCTCCTACACCCTCTCCTAAACCTAACCCCCTTCATCTACCTCCTACCTTCCCCAGTCAAATTCTTTTGCCATCCTAAATCCAGACACTCCAATCTCTACCCAGTCAAATTATTTTGCCATCCTAAATCCAGACACTCCAATCTCTACTACAGCCCCACCACCTTCCCCTCTCCCTCCTCGCACTACCCGCAGCAGACAGAATAAACGTTCCACCCCCTCTTCCCCTACCCCACAATCACCTCCACCTTCCTTTGAACCTATTTTTCAGACACCAGACTTCTCTTCCCCCCCTCACAAGAAAACCTTTATCTCACAAAACTCCCCAACCAATTCCACTACAGAAACTCTTGAAGATATCCAGAATTACATAATCGAGTCCCAAACTAATACTCATCCACCTTCAAATTCTACAACTCCCGCTCCCTCCACACTCAAAGTGACTGCCGATATCCATCCTCCTCCTACTCATATTCTCCCTACACCTAATCCATCCCAACAAAACCCATTCCCCCCGACTCCAGCCCCACCTATATTAACCCTCCCACCATCCCCTCTATCCCTTCCACTCCCTCCTGGATACACACGTGAATCCCTCATGTCACAAATACCCTCTTCCCCAGACCCTCTACCTCCCGACACCCCTCCTGATACAACACCACCTCCCCAACCTCATTCTTTATCCCACCCTCTAGCACCTTCCCCTTCAAATTCTCCAACACGCACTGCAATCTTTGCCAGTAAATCAACGAAAGTAAAACTATCCTTCATTGGAACATTCGCGGTTTCCGAATGTTCCTCTTTCAGTCCCACATATTCTATTGTCATGCCCACGTCCTCCCTACATAGACATCCCAACTTATCAGACATCCTTACAGAATCTCACACTTTCTGCTTTGACAACCTGTTTTCCTTCCTCAAACGCATATATATCCTTCACTTGATCTAACCCTTTACATTACCTCATCCGACCCTAACCCATTCACTCACCAATTCCTTAACCCAGTTTTAACAAGTAATCACTAACCCAACCACCCTTCACTAACATTAACTATAGTGCTACATGACCTTAGATGTCTAGCACATTAATTTAGATTTTAACCATTAACCATTAACCCTTCTCCCCCCAGGGCGAGGGCGAGAACCGCGTGCAGATGTGCGTGATCAACCCGAAGGCGGTGACGGTGGGGCAGCTGTACGGCCAGTTCGACCCGACGTCCCACGAGTGGTCCGACGGCGTCCTGGCTGTCAACTTCCGCAAGTTCGCCGTGTCTTCTTCGCCGGATAGGTATGGTTGGTTGAGAGGGGGGAGGGGGAGGGGGGCGTGGGAGATGGTGGGGTGGGGGGTTGTGGGTTGGAGGGGTGGAGGGGTGGGGGATGGGTGGGGTGTTGGTTGGTTTGGTTTGTGTGGTTTGTGTTTTGGATGGCGTTTTGTTTGATTTTGGTTCGTTTCTTTGGCTGTTTTGTTTTATGTTTTTTTCATTTTCTTTGTTTGTGTGCTTGTGTTTTGTTTGTTTTTGTTTGTTCATTTTCGTTGTGTGTTTGTCTATGTTTTGTTTGTTTTTGTTTGTTCATTTTCTTTGTGTGCTTGTGTTTGTTTTGTTTGTTTGTGTTTGTTCATTTTCTTTGTGTGCTTGTGTTTGTGTTTTGTTTGTTTTTGTTTGTTTCTTTGATTCTTCGTTCTGTTTGTTTGCTTTTTTCTCGTGTTTGTTCGTTCGTTTTTTGTTCGTTTGTTTTTTGTTTGCTTGCTTATTAAAGCTTAATGTAGTTTTCTCTGTATGATTCTGAGTATGTGAATCTAAACTAAAAAAAAAATATATATATTATTCTTATCTTCATGAATCTTTACAATCTTACTTTAATATATTTTTCCTATCTTTCCTTATTTTCCATTTACTGATTCCACCTCCTTTCCACCTTTCCAGGAAGTGGATCGTCCTAGACGGGCCGGTGGATAGCGTGTGGATCGAGAACATAAATTCTGTTCTGGATGATAACAAGAAACTCTGTCTCATGTCCGGAGAGATCATCTGCCTCTCGTCCACCACTAACATCATCTTCGAGGTCCATCATCTTGAGAACGCGTCGCCTGCTGCGGTAAGGAGGAAGGAAGAAGGGGGAGGGGGAGGAGGAAGGAGGAAGGGGGTAGGAGGGGTAGGGGGAAGGAGGGAGGAGGGAAGAAGGGGGAGGGGGTAGGGGGAAGGAAGGAGGAGATAAGAAGGGGAAGGGGTAGGGATCAGGAAGGAGGAAGGGAGAAGGGGGAGGGGGTAGGGATCAGGAAGGAAGAGGGAATTAAGGGGGAGGGGGTAGGGAAAAGGAGGGAGACGGCAGGGAAAAGGGAAAGCAAGGAGGAAGGATGAAGGAAGCAGGAGACAGGAGGAAGAGGGAAGGAGGCAAGAGGAAGGGAGAAGGGTGAAGGCGACAGAATGTAAGTGGAATGAGGAAGGGGCTTAGAGGCAGGAGGAGGGAGGAAGGAATCAGGTGAAAGGAGAAAAAAAAAGTAAAATTGGCAGATGGTCTTTCGATCGTAGGCGGTTTCTTGGTAGTCCAGCTGGTTTTTACTACTTAAATGTGGCTTCTATTGGTTTCTATTGTTCAGTGGGTCGGTTTCACGGTGGCCTTGGTTTCTATGATGGTTTCTATAGGGGTTGTCGATGGTCTTTGCCGTGGGTGTCGAGGAAACCGTAACGTAGGTCGGTTTTTCGTGCTTTTTATTTCTTTGGATAAAGAATATGGTTAGTTTTGGTTTCTTCTGAACTGGTTTTTATTTTCTCGTTTGCATGTAGAAGTTTGTAAACCTACTTGTTTATTCGTTTCTCTGTTTGCTTGTTTTATCTAGATGTTAAACTTATTTTTCTGCCTTTTATTCTTATTTGGTTTATCTGTTGAACTTAAATCCGCTTTTAAAACTTTTAGAGAAGTGAACAATGATCGTGTTTTATTCCTCTGTTTTTATTGTAATCCACTTATTCGACCGTATATAACTTGCCCCTTGGAAGGTCAATGTAACCCCTCGCTCGTCCCCCCCCCCCCCCCCTTCCCTTAAGCTGCCACCCCATATAACATTCGCAACCCCCCTCCCCCCTATTTCCCCTGAAGCACAATGAAGCCCCCATTCCATAAAACATTCTCGACCCCCCCCCCTTTGTCCCTTCCCACGGAGCATCCCCTAACTCCTCCCCCTCCCCCTCCCCACTTTCCTCGGCCTTGCCTATGAAGCACCCCTAACCCTTCTCTCCCCCCCCCTCCCCCTGGGCAGGTGTCGCGCTGCGGGATGGTGTACATGGAGCCCCTGGCCCTCGGGTGGCGCCCCTTGGTGGAGACGTGGCTGGCGAAGCTCCCGCAGACGCTGACGCAGCAGCACCGGGCCGTCCTCACCGCCCTGTTCCACCGCTTCGTGCCGCCGCTGCTGTGCTTCGTCAGGAAGTACCTGCTGTGGTACAAGCTGGAGCGGAGCGAGTCGTACGTGCAGAAGGGTGTGTCGCCGACCACCGACCTCAACCTCGTGCGGAGTCTCATGAACATCTTCGACTGCTTCCTTGAGGAGTTCACGGACCCCGCCTACACCAAGCACCATCCGGAGTCCGACATCCGCGCGCATCTCGAGGTGCGTCCGAAGCGCTTAGAAGCTTACATGCATGCGTACGCGAACGCACACACGCATAAACAAACGGACATGTAAAGGTACACGCATACACATACATACACGCACACACACGCGCACACACACACACACATTGATATATATCTACATATATTTTCTTCCCTAAGTTATTTATTCATATATATACAGACAGACAGTCAACGTGAAAAAGGGACAATAATAGTAAGAAGAATGAAACATTCCATCCAACTTGCTACCGATTAAACTCAAATATTTCGCAGCAAATCCGCCGACAACCGGACTCCCTTCCTTCCCAACTTAATACCTAGCCATTGAACCAACCACTAACCACCCCAACTACTAACAACCACGCCAATGGCCCAACCACTAACCACTAACAACCACGCCAATGACCCAACCACTAACCACCCAAACTACGCCAATGGCCCAACCGCTAACCACGCCAATGGCCTAACCACTAACCACTAACAACCACGCCAATGGCCCAACCACTAACCCCCTCTTCCCCTTCCAGAGCATCTTCCTCTTCTCCGCCATCTGGTCCCTGGGCGGGCCTCTCGACGAAGGCTCCCGGCGGAAGTTCGATCTCGTCCTTCGGGAGCTCATCAGCGGACAGCCCAGCAAGAAGACGATTGAAGAGTGAGTTGAGGGGGATGGGAGGGGAGGGGGGAAGGGGGGATGAGGAGAGGGGAGGGAAGGAGGAAGGGATGGGAGGGAAGGGGGAATGAGGAGAGGGGAGGGAAGGTGGAAGGAGGAAGGGATGCGAGGGAAAAGGGAATGAGGAGAGGGGAGGGAAGGAGGAAGGGATGGGAGGATGGGTGGGAGAGGGGAGGGAGGGTGGGAAAAAGGACAAAGAGATGGAGGGAAGGAGGAAGGGAGGGAGAAAAAAAGGAGGGGTGGAAGGAGAAGGGGAGGAGGACGAGAGAGAGAGAGAGCAGCAGCAGCAGCAGCAGCAGCAGCAGCAGCAACAACAACAAAAACACGAAGAAGGATTAAATTGCAGAGGAAGGAGGAAAGGGAGAGATAAAAGGATGAGAAAGAGAGAGGGAGAGATAGAGAGAGAGAGAGGAAAGGCAAGATAGTTCAAAAGACCAAAAAAGAATGAGTTAAGGGAGCGGAGAGAGGAAGAGAAGGGAGGGAGAGAAAGAAAAGGATTAAACGAAAGAAAAGAAAAGGACAGGAGAAAAAAGGGAAGGAGGGAGGGATTCCAACAAAAACAAAAACAAAAGAAAAGTTAAGGAAAGAGGGATAGAAAGAGGGATTAAGACAAAGATGAGGAGGGAAAAGATGAAAAAGGGAAGACACGTCAGCAAGAAGATCAAAGTTAGTGAGTTAAGGAGGAAGAGAGAGAAGGAGATGAGAAGGGAGGAAGGTGAGAGAGAGGGAGAGAGAGGGAGAGGGAGAGAGAGGGAGAGAGAGGGAGAGGGAGAGAGAGGGAGAGGGAGAGAGAGGGAGAGGGAGAGAGAGGGAGAGGGAGAGAGAGGGAGAGGGAGAGAGAGGGAGAGGGAGAGAGAGGGAGAGAGAGGAGAGGGAGAGAGAGGGAGAGGGAGAGAGAGGGAGAGGAGAGAGAGGAGAGAGAGGGAGAGAGAGGGAGAGAGAGGAGAGAGAGAGAGAGAGAGGAGAGAGAGAGGGAGAGAGAGAGGGAGAGAGAGAGAGAGGAGAGGGAGAGAGAGGAGAGGGAGAGAGAGGAGAGGGAGAGAGAGGAGAGGAGAGAGAGGGAGAGGAGAGAGAGGGAGAGGGAGAGGGAGAGAGAGGGAGAGAGAGAGAGAGGGAGAGAGAGGAGAGAGGGAGAGAGAGGGAGAGAGAGAGAGAGAGAGAGAGAGAGAGAGGGAGAGAGAGAGAGAGAGAGAGAGGAGAGAGAGAGGGAGAGAGAGAGAGAGAGAGAGAGAGAGAGAGAGAGAGAGAGAGAGAGCGAGAGAGACTTAGAGAGAGAGCAAGAGATAGAGCTAAAGAGACTGAGAGATAGAGAGATAAAGAGAGCGAGAGAAAGCAAAATAAACACTAACACCCACTTCCTTCCCCGTCAGCCTCGGCCTGTCAGAGGTTCCAGAGCCTCCTCATGACTACCAGCTTCCTATCCCCGACGATGACACGGTCTTCCATTACAAGTTCGTCAAGGAGGTAAAAGAAAAGATAAAAAAAAAAAAAAAAAATCGTGTTTTCGTTGTCTTTTAGAAATTCAGGAGATTTTAGCAAGCTCGTGAATCATTCATTGTTTTGTTTCTTAATAGTGATAACCTGTTTCTTTTTTTGAATCATTTTGAATTTGAAATTTGAATGATCCTCGACCAAACTCAACCAAATTTTCAATGCGTGTTCACCCCAGCAAAAAAAATCTACGGCTGTAAACCCCGCTTTCACTTTACACGCCTTTCAAGAATAAAGAACAATTTCTTTCCCAACAAGCCCTCTATTTCCATCGCAGGGTCGTGGGTACTGGCAAAAATGGAGCGAAGACCTCGCCAACGCAGCTTCCATACCCCGCGACGTGGCTGCCCATCAGATCCTGGTACCCACCGTCACGACAGTTCAAGTCACCGCCATTCTGAGTCTGCTGGTGTCCCAAGCGAAGCCCCTGCTCCTGGTGGGACCTCCGGCGACGGGGAAGTCGGTCTATGTGGCGGTGAGGAAGTTTTAGAGTTGTGTTGTGTTATTTTCTTATGGCTGTCACACCTACACCGTGTTTGGAAGACGGTAAAGATTATATTTTTGGTAGTTTTGTCTGTGATTAAAGTTAACAGTGAGGTTAATTTATGGTAGTGGAAAGGGATTTTAGTGATAGGTAGCTCTGATGTTTTTTGCGTAAGATAGACTCTTACTCCCAATGTACTTGTTGCTAGACTAGTTCTGACTCGTATCTTGAGCTTTGCCTGAATCAAAGATCTATCTAATAGCAAGGTCTGTAGATAGATCCGCATATTTAAAAATATATAGAGGCCCTACCTAAGAATAATATTTAACTCAAGTACGAGTCATGTTTTTAAAGTACCTCCTATCACACTTGATAAAACATATATACCTGCTGCTCTCTACTACCGCTCTGCTTAACCTGCTAACTCTACTCCGTCTCTACTGCTTCTCCTCCTCCCACAGGACTTCCTGAGGAACAAGCTGAAGGCGGCGCAGTACAAGCCCATGTTCATCAACTTCTCCGCCCACACCAACACCACCAGCGTCCAGGACCTCGTCATGAGCGGCCTGGACAAGCGAAAGAAAGGTTCGGAAGAGAAACTGTATATTTTCATATCCTCTTCATCTCTCCTTCCGTTCATCGCTCGTCCCTCTCTCCCACTTTCCATCTCTGACTCTGAACCCCGCTCCCTCCCTCTACATCCGTATCCATTCCTATTGTCACACCCACTCGCTTCATACGTGTCCCCGCGTCAATTATCGCCCTCTTCCTTTGTAATGAGAGGAGATTACAGTGTCTCTAGGAGCATGAGGACAAAGGAGGGATGGTTTCATTTATAGGGGAAGAACCGTATTCATGTTGACAAATGTAGAAAAGGTATGTATGAGAATGTATTTAACCGGTTTCGATTGTATCTTCGTCAGGAATACATGTATTTCTGACGAAGATGTAATCGAAAGCGTGTTGTGAAAATATTCATTCTCATTCATACCTTTTCTACATTTATGGGGGAGATATTTACAAATAGCGAAGCGCGCGCTACACAGGCATGAAGAACCACAATCAGCTGGTGGCGTTCTGGCCGGGCACGAGGTCCAGCTCTGCAGACTGGGGTTAGAGACAGGATTCGAAGACTGCTGGACAAGGACTGACATAATACTTGGCCAAAGTGACATCCGCGGAGGTCACGTTACTTCCTTGACCCACGTGGGATCCATTAGTCTCGTGATTAAATCGTGGACTATTACTCGCGTGATGACGCTCTTGTTGGCTTCGGGCGCTCACCTTCGCTTGGCAATTTTCCGTTTAATAACCTTTATACCCTCCTCCTTCCTCAGGTGTGTACGGCCCCCCCGTGGGCAAGCGGTGCGTACTCTTCGTGGACGACTTGAATCTCCCGCAGACGGACGCCTTCGGCTCGCACCCGCCGCTCGAGCTCCTGAGGCAACTGGTCGACCACGCCACCTGGTACGACATCAGGAAGGAGGTCGAGCCCATTCGCCTGGAGGACATGCAGGTGAGGTGGAAGAGAGAAAGACAGAGAGAAAGGACAGGGGGAAGGAAAGTAGTGGAGGGGAGGGAGAAGGGAAGGGGATGGGTGGAGAGGTTGGGGAAGGGAAGGGGAGGGATGGAAGGGAGGGAAAGGAAAGGAAAATAGTGGAGGAAGTGAAGGAGAGGGGTGGAGGAGGGGAAGGGAAGGACATGGGTAGAGAGATGGGGGATGGGAAGGGGAGTGATTGAGGTGAGGGGGAAGGGAAAGAAAATAGTGGACAAATGGAGGAAGGGAAAGGGTGGAGGGGGGGAAGGGAAGGATAGAAATGCAGGGGAGGGGAAAGGGAAGGGCAAGAGAAAAAGATAGAGGGAAGGATTGAGGAAATGAGAGGAGGGAAGGGGAAGGGGGAGGATATGCAGATGAGGCGGAGGAGATGGGAGGGAAGGGAGGGAAGAGTGAAAGATAGCGGGAAAGGATAGGGGATGGAGTGGAGTGGAGTGGAGGGATGGGGAAGAGAGAGTAAGAGAGAGTAAGAGAGAGTAAGAGAGAGGAAGAGAGAGGAAGAGAGAGGAAGAGAGAGAGAGAGAGAGAGAGAGAGAGAGAGAGAGAGAGAGAGAGAGAGAGAGAGAGAGAGAGAGAGAGAGAGAGAGAGAGAAAGAGAAAGAGAAAGAGAAAGAGAAAGAGAAAGAGAGAGAGAATTAGAATGAAAAAGACAAAGACAAAGACAAAAACAGAGAGAAGAATAAACACAAACACAAAACCTAAGCACATAGAAAGCGAAAACGAAACGAAACCAACCCAACCAACAAACCCATCAAAACCACTCACACCCCCGCCCCTTCCCACGCCCCTCCCGCAGCTGGTGTCGACGATGAGCCTGCGTGAGAGCGGGAGGACGAACCTGACGCCCCGCCTCCTCCGCCACTTCAACGTCGTCGCAGTGAATGACTTCGATGACCCGACGATCCACTCTATATTCTCCAAGGTTAGTGTTTGGCGAGGACTGGTTTTGTGTATTTAAGTTGAGTTTGTATTTTAGGGGAGGGTGAATTAGTATGTAGGTGTGCGGGAAGGACAGAGGAAGTCTCATACACACATACAGATATAAATACACACATGTACGCACACGCACACACACACACACACACACACACACACACACACACACACACACACACACACACACACACACACACACACACACACACACAGAGAAACACAAACACACACACACACACACACACAAACACACACACACACATACACACACACAAACACAAACACACAAACACACAAACACACAAACACAATCGTCCCTCCTTCCTTCCTCCCTTCATTCCATCCTTCCCACTCCTCCTTCCTCCCTCCTTCCCTAACCCTCCTCCCTCCTTCCCCCTCCTTCTTAGATCCTTCTATGGCATCTGGACACGCGAGGCTTCAGCAAGATGTTCGACCCTTGCATCGGCGAGATCGTGAACGGGACCCTGGAGGTCTACCGCGCCGCTGCCACCCACCTGCGCCCGACGCCCTCCCGCTCCCACTACATCTTCAATCTCCGCGACTTCTTCAGGGTCATTCAGGTACGTCGTGAGAAGCCTTTGTTTGTGGGGTTATTTGGTTGTGTTTTTGTTTTGTGTTTGTTTTTTTCGGTTGTTTTTGTTGTATCTTCGACCTTCGCAGCTTCTTCAGGGTCAGTCAGGTACGTTTAAAGGGGGTTGGAGGCGGGGGTCATGAGGAGCCTTTATTTGTTGGGTTATTTGGTTGTGTTCTGGTTTTGTTTTTGTTTTTTGTTTGTTTCTCGGTTGTTTTTGTTGTATCTTCAACCATCGCGACTTCTTCAGGGTCAGTCAGGTCTGGAGGGGGAGGGGGAAAGCGGGGGTCATGAGAAGCCTTATTTTGGGGGGTTATTTGTGTTTGTTTTGTGTTTGTTTTTCGGTTGTTTTTGTTGTATCTTCGATCTCCGCGACTTCTTCAGGGTCATTCAGGTACGTCTGGAGGGGGAGGGGAAGGCGGGGTTTTTTTTCTGGTTGTTGTTGCTGCCTCTTTGACCTCCGCGACGTTTTTAGGGTCATTCCTTGTTTTTGTTTTTATTGTTGTTGTTGCTGCATCTTCGAAGTGGGGTGATGATGTTCTTTATTTTCTATGGTCAGGTACGTCTGGAGGGGGGGAGGGGGAGCGGGGGTGATGATGCGTCTTATTTCGTGTGGTTCTTTGTTTATTTGATTGTGTTCTTGTTTTGATGTTTTTTTCCGGTCGCTGTTGCTGCATCTTCGACCTCCGCAGATTCGAGTGCGTGAAGGAAGTGTTTGTCACTGTTTGTTTGTTTTTTGTTGTCGTTTTTCCGGGCGTTCCTACTGCGTCTTCACCGTTTGGGGTTATTGCTGGGGTCTTAATATGGTTTATTTTATCTATTAATTTGTCTATGTGCGACCACTAACTCTTCATGTGTCTTTACCCTTCCTTTTCTGTTTATTATTCTTTCTCTCCTTTCTCGCCTTTCTCTTCGTTTCTCATTTTTTTCATCGTCTTTTTCATCCATACATTTTGTGAATATAGGTTGTCTGTGTCCTGAACGATGGAGAACCTTCGCTCTGTTTCATGTGCTCTTTTGTAAACCTATTATATCTATTCCCTATCTATTTTCTTCCATTATCCCTACTTTTATCAATGTACCTAGACAGCCTCTGCTGCTGTCTGCGCCCTAAATGATGAACAAGTGCGGAATATCCTATACTTATGACAGACCAACATTATTTATCTCCGCTACCATTTTCTCTTTATTTTTTCTCTTCCCTTATCCATGTATCTGGTAAATATACATACAGGGCGTGTTGTTGTCCGTGCCCGAGACGATGGAGGACCTGCGTTCCATGAAGAAGATGTGGATCCACGAGGTCCTGCGTGTGTTCTACGACCGCCTGGTGGACAGTGGCGACCGCAAGTGGCTGCTGCAGCGTGTGTCCGACGCCTGCACGAACCACCTTAATGAGGATTTCAACCACCTGCTGGCTGAGCTCGACGACGGGGACGATGGAGAGGTGAGGGGAAAGGGGTTTGTATAGCAGGATAATGAGGGGGGTGTGAAGGGATGATGAAAAGCGACAGGAGGATAATGAGGAGGAAAAGGGGAGAGAAGAGAGGGGTATGGTTGTAAGTATCACCCCAACGAGGATTTGAACCCACCTGCTGAGGGGAATGGGGTTTGTATGGGAGGATAATGAGGGGGGGGGGGGTAAAAGGGATGATGAAAAGGGACTGGAGGATAATGAGTAGTTAGTGTAACGATGCAATGGGGAAAAAAAATAATGAGAAGGAAATCGGAGGAAGGAAGAGACGGGAATGACGATGCTAACCGAGCTTGGCGACGGAGAGGGGAAAATGGGTTAGAGAGGGAGAATGATGAGAAAATTAATAGCAGGATAATGAGAAGGAAAGGCGGAGAGAGGAGAGGGGGATGACGGTAGCATCTACTACCCTGCTGGCCGAATCAGACGACGGGAACGCTAGGGAGCCGAATGGGAGAGAATCGTAAAAGAAGGGGGGTGAAGAAGGAACTAAAAAGGGGGATAAAGAGCAGAGGAAGAGGAAGAGAAGAGGGCGGTGGCACTTGCAGCACAACTTTAACCACTTACAGATCGAGCTAGATAACGGAGATAATGCCAGGGGAGGGAATAGATAGAAAGCAATAGAAAGGTAGATAGGAAGAAAACATAAAGGAATAAGAAGCAAGGGCATAATAGTGAAAGGGAAATAGGGAAAGGGAAAGAGATAGGAGATTAGAGATGGTGAGAGTGAAGGGAAGGTGGAATGAGAGAGAGAGAGGGATAAAAGGAGGAAGGTAGAATGGGTCAATGAGACAGAGGGATAAAGAGGAGGAAGGTGGAATGGGATAAACAGATAAAGGAAAGGAGAAAAGTACGTAGATAGTTTCATTACTAACCCCCTCAACGACAGGAACAACAGATAGATAAAGAAATAACAGAAAGGAGAATAAGGAAGGGCAATAAACACAGCAAAACATAATAAGGGAGTCAGAAAAAGGGGAAAGGAATAAAGTAATACCTACAGAATGAATGCACACACGCACACGCACACGCACACGCACACGCACACGCACACGCACACGCACACGCACACGCACACGCACACGCACACACACACACACACACACACACACACACACACACACACACACACAGTCTATCGTTCACCACAATAATAAATCCCATAAGTTAATCCCACAAGTGAACACCACAAACCACAAATAAAAATGTACAAAAATCCTTCCCCTCCTCACGTCCTCCTCTCTCTCTCTCCCCCCACAGTTCCCCACAGATCCTTGAGTTCCCCCCCTCTCTCTCCCACACAGGTCTCAGAGTTCCCCCTTACTCCCCCCCCCCCCCCCACAGTTCCCCACAAGTCCTTGAGTTCCCCCCTCTCTCTCCCCACACTTCCCCACAGAGCTCAGAATTACCCCCTTCTCTCCCCCCACATCCCCACAGATATCAGAACCCACCCCTCTCTCTCTCTCCCCCCACTTCCCCACAGATCTCAGAATTCCCCCCCCCCCTCTCTCCCCCAACCCCCCTCACCACTTCCCCAGAGATCTCAGAATTCCCCCCCCCCCTCTCTCCCCCAACCCCCCTCACCACTTCCCCAGAGATCTCCGAATTCCCCCCCCCCTCTCTCCCCCACACCCCCCCACCACTTCCCCACAGACCTCAGAATTCCCCCCCTCTCTCCCCCAAACCTCCTCCCCACCCCCACTTCCCCACAGACCTCAGATTTCCCCCCCCCCCTCTCTTCCCAAACCCTCCCCACCACCACTTCCCCACAGATCTCAGAATTCACCCCCCTCTCTCCCCCATACCCCCTCCCCACCACCACTTCCCCACAGACCTCACAATTCACCCCCCTCTCTCCCCCATACCCCCTCCCCACCACCACTTCCTCACAAACCTCAGAATTCCCCCCCCTCTCTCCCTCAAACCCCCTCCCCACCACCACTTCCCCACAGACCTCAAAATCCCCCCATCTCTCCCCCATACCCCGTCCCCACTACCACTTCCCCACAAACCTCACAATTACCCCCCCCCCTCTCTCTCTCCCCCACAGGTCTCAGAGAACGACCTACGCAACCTGGTCTACTGTGACTTCGCGGACCCCAAGAGCGAGAGTCGCCATTATGTACAAGTGGAGGACCTGGAGGGACTTCGTGGTGTAGTGGAGGGGTACTTGCATGAGTTCAATAACATGAGCAAGAAACCGATGAACCTTGTTATGTTCAAGTGGGTGTTTGGTTGGTTTGTTTGTTTTATCTTGAAGCTTATTTTATGGGATGATTGGAATGGTAATGATGAGAGAAGTGATGGTAATGAGAAGAATAATATATAGTAATAGTGATAGTGTTGATTATGATAGTGATAATGATTAACGTGTTCATAATATCAACAATTATGACAACAATAACGATGGCAATAACAATAACAATATAATCAATAAAACTAGAATAAAGGAGGAGAGGTATACAAAGATTAAAAAAAAAAAAAAAATCATATATACACATATTTATTTATTTATTTATTTATTTATATATATATGTATGTATATGTATATGTTTATGTATATATATACATATGGAAAGAGAGAGAGAGAGAGAGAGAGAGAGAGAGAGAGAGAGAGAGAGAGAGAGAGAGAGAGAGAGAGAGAGAGAGAGAGAGAGAGAGAGAGACAGAGAGACAGACAGACAGAGACAAACAGACAGACAGACAGAGAATGCACAGGACCCTCACCTCCGTCTTGAGCTCCTTCTGAGAATCCCTTGCCCTTGCCCTCCTCCAGGTTCGCGCTGGAGCACCTGGCGAGGATCTGCCGCGTCCTTCGCCAGCCCCGAGGCCACGCTATGTTGGTGGGCGTGGGCGGCAGCGGGCGCCACTCACTCACGCGTCTCGCCGCCCACATCACAGACTACGAGCTCTTTGAGGTTAGTTCGTGGGCGGTTTTATGTCTTTGTAATTTTTTGGTTTTTCTTGTTTTTTTTGTCACACTGTTGTTGTTGTTGTAGCTGTATTTTATTATTAGCTGGATTCTTTTCATGATATGCTATTTTATTTTTTTGAGGGAAGGAATGTCGTCATTTATATTTTTATAATATACTACGGAAGGAATGCTTCTTTTTTTTTTTTTTTTTTTGAGAGAAGAAATATATTTTGTTTCTTTTTAATTGTTATTAAGTTTTTATGTCCTAAAGTTTCATTCTTTTTTTATTTCTGTTGTCTGTAAATTAAGGTATTTTAGAGAATGAAAGAGGAAGTAATTAAGTAAAATGAAGCTAGTTATATTTTTCCTCTTTTTTCATTTTTTAGAACCTCATTTTTTTCCTGAAGGTTTATTTTTTTGTGGAATAAATTGTGAGCCCTTTCATTTTTTTTTTTTTCTATTTCCAGAGTAAACGTGTAAAAGTCAATTATTTCATGACGTGAGCCTATTTCTCAATTGTCATTTCGCAGAATGAGTCATTCTCTCTCTCCTTAAAATAAATCAACATCCCTGTCCTTATCCTGAAAAGAATATCCTCAGAATGAATCAAAATCCTGTCCTTATCCTGAAAAAAAATATCCTTAAGGTTATTCAGCATCCTGCTCTTATCCAGAAAAAAAATATCCCTAAGATTAATCAATAGCCAAAGAATGAATCAATATCCTGCCCTTATCCTGAAAAAAAAATATTCTTAGGATTAGTCAACATCCTGCCCTTATCCTGAAAAATACCCCCCTCCCCCCCTCAACCCACCCAGGAGTAAAAACGAGTAATTACCTCTTCAATGAGTGAGTCATATCCATCAGAATGACTCATCACTCATCCTTCCTCCTGTAGGTGGAGATGAGTCGCAGTTACGGCCTGACGGAGTGGCGGGAGGACCTCAAGATGATCCTGAAGAAGGCAGGCACCGGGGAACAGCATATCGTGTTCCTGTTCAGCGATACGCAGGTAGGGACGTGTGTGTGCGTGCGTGTGTGTGTGTGTGTGTGTGTGTGTGTGTGTGTGTGTGTGTGTGTGTGTGTGTGTGTGTGTGTGTGTGTGTGTGTGTGTGTGTGTGTGTTTGGGGCACATACCATGTTCCTTTTCAGCGATACACAGGTCTGTATGTATGTAGGGATGATTTTATCTTTTATTCACACCCCTTTCTCCCCATCTACATATAGGAGTGAAGGGGAGTGGAGTTGCATGTGTGTTTGTTTGTGTGTGTGGCATTGGGGAGCAGCATATCGCGTTCCTGTTTAGCGATTTAGGCCTGTGTGCACGTGGGGAAGTTGGGGGCAATAGAGGCAAGTGAAGAGGATTGTAGCTGTGCAGGGGATGGGGTAGGTAAGGGCGGGGTGGAGGTGAGGGAAATTGTTTGTTTGTTTGTTTGTGTGCGTGTTTGTCTCTGAATTTGTGTGTTTGTCCGTGAGTGTGTTTTGTGTGCATGGATGCGTGTGTCTACATGCGTCTATATTTACCAACAAATAACAAATAAACAAAAAAAAAAAAAACATAAATAAACAACCCCCCATTCCCCCCCAAAAAAAAAATATATATATATATATATAAATCACAACTTCCAGCAACCTCATTCAACCCCCCCCCCCCCTCTCTCCGGCCGCAGATCAAGAACGAGATCTTCCTGGAGGCGATCAGCAGCATCCTCAGCATCGGCGAGATCCCGGGCCTCTATCCCACGGACGAGAAGCACACCATCTGCGACAAAATGAGGAACATCGACCGCCAGAGGGACAAGAGCAAGCAGGTGGGGCGAGGGGAACGGGGTAAGGGGTAAGGGGAGGGGCGAAGGGATTGTGGGTGGGGTTTCGGGGCGGGGGGGAGGGGCGAGGGGTGGAGCGAAGGGAATGTGGGTGGGGTTGCGGGGCGGGGGAGAGGGGCGAAGGGAAAGTGGGTGAGGTTAAGGGGTAAGGGGAGGGGTGAAGGGAATGTGGGTGGGGTTTTGGGGCGGGGGGGGGAGGAGCGAAGGGAACGTGGGTGAGGTTAAGGGGAGGAGCGAAGGGAATGTGTTTGGGGTTTCGGGGCGGTGGGGAGGAGCGAAGGGATTGTGGGTGGGGTTTCGGGACGGGGGGGAGGGGCGAAGGGAATGTGGGTGTCTTTTGGGGAAAGTGGAGGGGCGAAGAGAATGTAAGTGTTATTTTGTGGGTGGGCTTAGGGTGGGGTGGGGTTAGAGAGTAGGTAAGGGGCGGAGCTGGAGGAAAATATAGGGGCGTTTATTAGAATGCAAGCTAGAGGAGGAATTAGCGTTAGTTTTTCATCACATTATTACTATATTCATTGCCTTTCCTTTTTTTTCGTTTCTCTGAATATCTTTTTTTTCTATCACACATGTGCTTCATCTTCCTTATTTCTTTGTTTGTCTGTTTCTCTAGTGTTTCATCATTCACCTTACCTTTTTTTATTATCTTTCTTGCTGTTTTTCTCATTCATTTTATCAAATGCATGCTTCTCTACTAATCAGTTTCCTCCTTTCGCCTCCCTCAGACCGACGGAAGCCCAGCCGCGTTGTGGTCCCTGTTCGTGGAGCGCGTGAGGGAACAGCTGCACGTCGTCCTCGCCATGTCGCCCTGCGGAGAG
>NC_061820.1:8677503-8682503 GCF_019202785.1 Penaeus chinensis
CCCCCTCCCCTCTCTCTCTCCTTCTCTCTCTCTCTCTCTCTCTCCCCTTCCCCTTCCCCTCCCCTCCCCTCCCCTCTCCTCCCCTCCCCCTCCCCTCCCCTCCCCTCCCCCCTCCCCCTCCCCCCCTCCCCCTCCCCCACCCCCCCTCTCTCTCCTTCTCTCCTTCTCTCTCTCTCTCAATTTACCATTCTCTCTATCTCTCCTCTCCACTCACGCACCTCTGCTCCCCGCGCCCCGCAGGTGGAGCGCGTGGTTCGCCAAGACGAGGAGGTGGCGAACGAGGCAGCGGAGGCGGCCAACGGCATCCGGAAGGAGTGCGAGGCGGAGCTGAACCTGGCGCTGCCGCTGCTGGAGGAGGCCACGGCGGCGCTCAACACCATCAAGCAGGACGACATCGTGTTCATCAAGGCCATGAAGAACCCGCCGTCTGGAGTGAAGCTCGTGATGGAAGCCGTCTGCGTGCTGCTGGTGAGAGGTCGCTTTCGAAAGCTTTCTGTGGTGTTTTTTTTTTTTTTTTTTTTGGGGGGGGGGGGTTGGTTTCGATGAGATTTGTGTTTTTTTTTTTTATTTGGTTTCGATGAGATCAGTTTTTTTCAATTTTTGTTTTGTTGTGGGGACGGTTTATCTGATGGTTATCTGTTTATAAATCTATATTAATAGATATATAAATGTGTGGTTAGTACTGTTGGATAGATGCAAAAAGGCTGACTATCTGTCTGTCTGTCTGTCTGTCGATTTATCTATCCTTCTATCTCTATCTATCTATCTATCTATTTATCTGTCTCTCTATTTTCCTATCTCTCTATCGCTATAAACCTACCAATATACCTATCCATCCATCTATTTATCTCGCCATTACTCCAACACTCCCTCACCCCCCTCTCCCCCCTCTCCCACTCCAGGGCGAGAAGCCAGACCGCGTGCCAGACCCTCAAGGAACGGGCAAGATGGTCGAGGAATACTGGTCCGTCAGCAAGAGGTTACTCGGGGACATCAAGTTCAAGGTATGTTTTGTGTTGTGTTTTTTTATGGGGGGGGGGGGGATGTCGTAGCTTGTGTTATGGGTGTGTATGGGTGTTATGGGTGTGTGTGTTATGTTTGTTTGGAATGGTGTAACGTTTGTAGGTTTATGTGTTCTCGGGGGGACATGTAGATATGTATGTATGTGTATATGTATTTGTATATGTATACGAACATGTATTGTACAGGTACACACATACACACACATACCAAACACACACACACACACACACACAAACACATACCAAACACACACACACACACACACACACACACACACACACACACACACACACACACACACACACACACACACACGCACAAACAAACAAACCCACTCTTTGCCAATCCCGCCTTCTCACACCCCCCTCACCCCCTCCCTATCTCCCCCTCTCACGCCCTCCCCCCCCCCCCCCCCCTCTATCTCGCCCTTGTAGGAGAACCTCCTAAACTTCGACAAGGAGAACATCAGTCAGAAGGCGATCCAGACTATCCGCTCCAAGTACAGGGACAATGACGAGTTCAAGCCCGAGAAGATCAAGGTGGCGTCGAAGGCGGCGGAGAGTGAGTGGTTCGATTCGTTTCGTTGTTGTTGTGGGGTTTTTTTTTTTTCTGTCTCTGTCTCGCTATCTCGCTATCTCGATCTCTTTCGTTTTCGCTCGTTTTCTCTGTCTCGCTTTCGCTCGTTTTCTCTTTTTTATCTCTGTCTCTCTCTTTCTCTTTCTCTCTATTTCTCTTTATCTCTATTTCTCTCTCTCTCTATTTCTCTTTCTCTCTATTTCTCTTTCTCTCTATTTCTCTTTATCTCTATTTCTGTATGTTTGTCTATTTCATATACTTGTCTATCTGATATATTTATCTATCTAATCTATCAGTCCGATCTACCTATCCCATCTATCTGTCCGATCTATCTATCTCACATCTATCGAATCTGTCCGATCTATCTATCTCACATCTATCTAATCTATCTGTCCGATCTATCTATCTCACATCCATCTAATCTGTCCAATCTATCTATCTCACATCCATCTAATTTGTCCGATCTATCTATCTCCCATCTATCTAATCTGTCCGATCTATTTATCTCACATCTATCAATCTGTCCGATCTATCTATCTCAGATCTATCTAATCTGTCCGATCTATCTCTCCCATCTATCTAATATGTTTGTCTATCTGATATATTTATCTATCTAACATATTTATCTATCTCATCTATCAGTCCGATCTATCTATCTCATCTATCAGTCCGATCTATCTCTCCCATCTATCAATCTGTCCAATCTATCTATCTCATCTATCAGTCCGATCTATCTCTCCCATCTACCTGTTCGATCTATCTCTCCCATCCATCTATCAGTCCGATCTATCTATCTCATCTATCAGTCCGATATATCTATCTCATCTAATCTGTCCGATCTATCTATCTCATCTATCAGTCCGATCTATCTCTCCCATCCATCTATCAGTCCGATCTATCTCTCCCATCCATCTATCAGTCCGATCTATCTCTCCCATCTATCAGTCCGATCTATCTCTCCCATCTATCTGTCCGATCTATCCATCTCATCTATCAGTCCGATCTATCTATCTCTCCCATCTCTCACCCAGGCCTGTGCAAGTGGGTGCTGGCGATGGAGCGATACGAGGAGGTGGACCGCAAAGTGGCGCCCAAGCGAGAGGCCCTCCAGCGCGCCGACCAGCAGTACCAGGGCCTGATGGGGGAGCTGCGGAAGAAGCAGGAGGCTCTGAGGGGCGTGCAGGAGGAGCTGGCCGGGCTGCAGGCCGAGCTCGACACCGTCAAGAAGGAGAAGCTCGAGCTCGAACAGACGGTGGGTTTGGGATGTGTGTGTGTGTGTGTGTGTGTGTGTGTGTGTGGGTGTGTGTGTTTGTGTGTGTGTGTGTGTGTGTTTGTGTGTGTGTGTGTGTGTGTGTGTGTGTGTGTGTGTGTGTGTGTGTGTGTGTGTGTGTGTGTGTGTGTGTGTGTGTGTGTGTGTGTGTGTGTGTGTGTGTGTGTACGTATATATAAACAGATAGATGTGCTTATGTGTTTCCGTGTGTATAGTTATAAACATAATTGAGGATTACTATTAGATGTCTGAATGAAGATCAAACGAGAGAGACAGAAAGACAGGCGAATAGTAAGACAGACAGACAGAAACAGAACAAGAGAGAAACAAAGAAAGACAGCAATCAAAAGAGATAAAAAAAAAAAAAAAACGATACAGACACACACAAACAGCCACCAACCACCAGAGAAACAGACACAGAAAGAAACATCGACCTCCACAGACAAAAGACAAATCACCCGCGCCCCTCCTCTCCCGCAGGTGGAATTGTGCAGCATCAAGAAGGATCGCGCCGAACAGCTTCTGGCGGCGTTGGGCGGCGAGAAGACCCGCTGGACAGACAACGCTCACCATCTGGCGCAGGTCTATATCTATCTGACAGGTGGGTCATAGTGCTTCCTCGTTGCTTTAGTGGTGTTAATTAGTGTTCTTAGTTTTTTTTTCCTTTTTCTTTTTCGTTTGTTTTTCTTCTACAGATTTTTCGATTTTTCTTTCTTCTGATCCTTTTTCGTCTTCTTCCTTCCTCTCTTTCTCTCTCTCGCTCTCTCTCTCTCTCTCTCTCTCTCTCTCTCTCTCTCTCTCTCTCTCTCTCTCTCTCTCTCTCTCTCTCTCTCTCTCTGTCTCTCTCTCTCTCTCTCTCTCTCCCCCCCCCTCTCTCCCCCCACCCCCCTCTCTCTCTCTCTCTCTCTCTCTCTCTCTCTCTCTCTCTCTCTCTCTCTCTCTCTCTCTCTCTCTCTCTCTCTCTCCCTCTCCCTCCCTCCCTCCCCCCCTCTCTCCCCCTCTTTCTCTCTCTCCCTCTCTATCTATCTAGCTATCTGTCTAGCTATCTCGCTATCTATATATCTCTCTAATCCAATCCATCTATCTCTCTGTCTATCTACCTATCTCATTTAATCTATAATTCTATTTGATCTACCAGTCTATTTATCTATCGTTCCCTACCACAGGAGACATGCTTCTGGCCGCGGGTAACATCGCTTACCTCGGTGCCTTCACCCCAGAGTACCGGGCAGAGCAGAGTGCCAAGTGGCTCAAGGAGTGCCAGGCGCGGGGTGTACCTTGTTCAGGAGAATTTGTACTCTCACAGGTACGGCAGGGAATGTGTTGTGAATGTTCGTGGGTGTGTGGGCGTGTGTGTGTGTGTGTGTGTGTGTGTGTGTGTGTGTGTGTGTGTGTGTGTGTGTGTGTGTGTGTGTGTGTGTTGTGTGTTGTGTGTGTGGAGTGAGGGAGGGGGGTTGTGTGTGTGTGTGTGTGTGTGTTTGTGTTTGTTTGTGTAGGTGTCATTGGGTTTGTGTGTGTGTGCGTGTGTGTGTGGGTATGGTTGTGTGTGTCTGTCTGTCTGTCTGTCTGTCTGTCTGTCTGTATGTCTGTGCGTGTGTGCGTGTTTCTGTTTGTGTAATTGTCCGTGCATATACTCGTGATACCAAGGAATTGTCTCATTACAAATGATCACTATTATTGTATTTATTATTCTGATATACACAACATATCCTTGATTTGTTTCCGTGTGTGTGTTTGTGTGTGTGTTTCAATTTTTTATTATATCAAGTATTTTCAAACCTATTTTTCCTTATCCCCAATTCATCTCTTTTTACCATTCCTCTTGTTCCCTATTTCACCTCCTTTACTACCCCCCCCCCCCCCCCAACACACACACACATTTCATCACCTTTAATATTTATCTTCTTCCTCCTATTTCATTTTCTCTCTCCCTTCCTCTCCGTTCCCCAACAGGTGCTTGGGGACCCGCTTACCATCAGAGACTGGACCTTGAACGGCTTGCCAACAGACCCCTTCAGTATAGACAACGGCGTCATCATCAGGTTGGTTGGGAAGCCTCTGTGGAGTGTTATTTTTTTCTTATCATTATTTTTATTATTATTATTATTCGTCTTCTTCTTCTTCTTTTTCT
>NC_061820.1:8685003-8692503 GCF_019202785.1 Penaeus chinensis
TCCCCTTGAACAAATAATGATAAACGAAACATAATTACCAGAAACAAGTGAAAGAATAAAACGATAATAAATATAAATGAATAATAAAAATTCCCAAGACCCTACCATTTTTTTTTTTATTATTTTTTCACCGATTCCAAACACCTTTCTTCCCTTCCTCTTCCTCCTCCTCTCCTACAGGAACTTGAAGGAGCTGGAGGACCGTATCCTCTCGACACTGTCCTCCTCGAAGGGCAGCATCCTGGAGGACGAGACGGCCATCAACATCCTGAGCGACGCCAACCGCCTCGTGAAGGAGACGCAGGAGAAGCAGACGATCGCGGAGGAGACGGAGAAGAAGGTTGGTGGTCGGGAGGGGGAGGGGGGGATGGAGGAGGAGAAGAAGGTTGGGGGGGTGGGGGGGTTAGGAGGAGTGGTAGGAGGGAGGGGGAAGAAGGGGGTGAATGTAGGAGGAGACGGAGAAGAAGGTTGGTATGGGGGGGAGGAGGGGGGGGTGAATGTAGGAGGAGACGGAGAAGAAGGTTGGTGGTCGGGGGGGGAGGGAGGGGGGGGAAGGGGGTGAATGTAGGAGAAGGAGAAGGTTGGTGGTGGGGGAGGAGTTGGAGGAGTGGGAGGATGGAGAAGGGAAGGGGGTGGAGGGGGAATGTTGGAGACGGTGAAGGAGGTGGATAGAGAGGGGGATGGGTGGAGGATAGGGGAAGGGGAGGGAGGGTGAGTGTAGGAGGGAGTTAGAGAGGAGAAAGAAGGGAGTAGGGGTAAGGGGAGGGGGAGGAAGTTAGGAAGGGGGAAGGGTGGATGAGGGGGGAAGGGGAGGGTAGGGGAATGTAGGAAGGAGTTAGAAAGGGGAAAGAAGGGAGGTGGAGGAGGGGGGAAGGGGCGTGGGGTGGAGTTAGGGAGGGGGAGTGGGGAAGGGGGAAGGGGAAGGAGGGAGGAGACGGAGAAGTGGGGAGGGTGGAGGGGGGTAAGGGGAGGGGGGTGAATGTAGTCGGAAGTTAAGGAGAGGGAAGAGGGAGGGAGGGAAGCGGGGGGTAGGGTGAATGCAAGAGAAGACGGGAAAGGTGGGTGGTGGGGGAGGGAGAGGAGGGGTAAGGGTAGGGTGGGGTGTATGTAGGAGGGAATTAGGAAGGGGGGAGGGGGGAGAAGGGAAGAGGGGGGAATTAGGAAGGGAGGAGGGGGGAAGAGCGTGGGAAAGGGGGGGGAGAGGGGGGAAGGGGGTGGGTGAATATATGAGGGAGTTAGGGAGGAGGGAGGGGGTGTAGCATGTCAAAGGGAGGAGGCGGCGAAGAAAAGGATGGAGGGGGGAGGGGGAGGGAGAGGGTAAGGGGTTGAATGTGGCATTAGCTTTAGATTTGAATACCCTATTTTGCCAATATGTTGCATATGACTGAGCCTATTGAGAGCTCTCGGTTCTCTTGAAGGCCCTTGCATGATTATATATTATATAAATATTATACAATATCAATTATAATAGTCTTTACAGTACTACTAAAATTATTAATGTTACATGAATTTTAGCGAAGTGATTGAATATACATGAGCTTGATATTACCTAATACAAAAAGGTGAGTTATAAATACCAACTGATGATGCTTTAATGTCGACGCATTTATTAACAATACAACATGGACATTGCGTACATATCGAAAAATATACAAGGGAGGGAAAGTGTGGAGTGGGAGAGTGGGGAGGGAGTGTGGGTGGGGGGAGGGGGGAGGGGATATTGATATCTATGACTATGCAAATTTCTTCTCTCTAACATAATTTCTCATAAATGCATCCACAAGACTGTTAATCTATGTCCCTTTAGTCCGTCATTCCGTTCCCTGTTAAGAAGGCAGAAGCAAAAACGTATAAATTTTAAAAGCCAAAAACTACTCTATTGAGAAAGTGAAAATCCTCTGTCCTTTTCTGGGAATATTTCTTTTCTATGTTATTAATCTTATAGAATTCCCGCTTCCCTTTCCCTTCCTGTTTGTTTCATGTTTTCTTAAACCAAATAAGCCTTTTCCCCTCTGCTCTCCCATACCAAATCAACACTTTAGTACAAAAACCAGATGTACCAAAAGAGATTCGAAAAGATACCCATCATAGCCAAAAGGAAATACTTGGGTTTGTGTTCTTTCTACCTGACATTTTTTCTACGCTGAATGCCACTTCATGTCACCGTTTTCGATGACAGAACAACACTTCAGGACACGAACCAGCTGAAAAACAGACCCGAAAAGCACCTTCGTACAGTGCACCCAATTTCAGTAAAGATTCATTTGGCAACTCTTCCTCCGAAATTCCGATTTGCCAAGTCTGTTATAAAGTGGTGTTGAAGGCAGCAAATTCCAATAAAAATACCTATAAATATTATATTTTAGTTCTGAAAAATATAAACCCTAAGTGATTTGAACAGTATAAACTAAATAAATGAGGAAATAAAAAAAACTATATCATCCGGTGTGAGTTGCCAGTTTTTCTCTTTCCCGAAAATGGACACACCATAACGTTATTTGCTGTTATCTGTAATATTCTCAAAAAAGGTCTTCCATTATCATTGTTATGTGTGTCTGCATGTATTTCCGTTCGGATTTTCATTAAAAAACATCCTCCTTCCCTCCCTTCCCTGCCTCGCGTGCAGATCAACGCCACCCGCCTGGGATACCGTCCGGTCGCCGTCACCGCTTCCATCCTGTTCTTCACCCTAAGGGACCTGGCTGCCCTGGACCCTATGTACCAGTTCTCCCTCAACTGGTTCGTCAATCTCTTCTCCAACTCGATCGATAACTCGGAGAAGGCGAGTGAGTTACCCGATCGACTCAACGCCCTGCAGAGCCACTTCACGCTCAGTCTCTATCATAACGTGTGCACCGGGCTTTTCGAAAAGGTAGGCTTTGGATTGGGTTTCTTGATTGTTTTGTCGTTTTGCTGTTTTTCTTTTCCTTTTATTTTGATTTCATTTTTTTTGTTTGTTTTTATTTCTTACTTATTTGGGGGGATCTTCGAAAAGGCCATCTTTGTCTTTTTTTATTTTCTTCATTTTTGTGTGTATATATATATATATATGTGTGTGTGTATGTGAGTGAGTGTGTATGTGAGTGTGTGTGTGTGTGTGTGTGTGTGTGTGTGTGTGTGTGTGTGTGTGTGTGTGTGTGTGTGTTCATATATATAATTTTTCTTTTGTTTTTTTGCTTAAGTTCATCCTTCTTTTCACTTTGCCTTTTCCAGGACAAACTCGTGTTTTCCTTCTTGATGTGTGTGAACCTCCAGCGCGCCGAGAAGAACGTGGACGACGCTGAGTGGCTGTTCCTCCTGACGGGGGGTGTGGCCTTGTCCACTGGCCCCTCCCCAAACCCCGCCCCTGAGTGGCTCCCAGAGAGCTCCTGGCAGCAGGTTCAGTGGCTTCACTGCCTCCCGTCGCTCAAGGTGGGAGAGAAAGAAGACATAAATCATAATCAAGGATAATTGATGGCTATTCTGGTTGCATTTCATTCATCTCTCTTTTAGTGCACTGAATTATTCTGACCGCATACACACGGTGGGAATAAGGACACTGATGACAGAAAATACGACCATGATACTGACCTTAATAATGATAGCAATTGCATAACCTGTTATACTGATGATCATGATAACAAAACTGATAACAATAATAACAATTAGAGCACCAAAAAACCCTCATTAACTAGCAAGAACAATCAAATAGTAAATTATTTTAATTTAAAGTTCAAGCAATAATTAAAACCCTCCACCCCCCCCCCCTCCCTCCTTCAGCACCTTGCGGTCGAGTTCGCGGAGCACCTGGAGGAGTGGCGCGCCGTGTTCGAGTCCGAGACGCCGCAGAAGGAGACGATCCCGAGCCTGAAGGAGGGCGAGGAGGTGCCCCTCTCCCGCATGCAGTTGCTGTGTGTCCTTCGGTGCCTTCGCCCGGATAAAGTGGTGGCCGCCGTGCAGGATTATGTCGCGGGTGGGTACTTGTCCTTTTTTCTTTCTCTCTCTTTTTTTTTCCATTCTTTTGTGTTATTTATTTTGAGCTACTTTTTACGCAGTGTGTTGTCATCTGTGATCTCTCATCCGGTAGACGTTCTGGGTAAAGCACGCGTCTTCAAATTACTTATGGATAACTCTCTTCAAACCTCTTTCTCCTTGTTCTTCCTCATTTTATTTCTTCTCTGCCTCTATGTCGTTCTCCTTCATCTCCCCCTCTGACCTTCATGTCTTCCTCCTCTTGTTATTTCTTCTCCTCTTCCTCCTCCTCCCCCTCCTTCTCCTCCTCTTTCTGTTTCTCCTTCATCTGTCTCCGCCGCGCATAACCCTTCCCTTCTCTTCCTCCCTCTCTCTCCCCCTCTGACCTTCTTCCGTCTTCCTATTTTTTCTTCTCTTCCTCCTCCTCTTTCTGTTTCTCCTTCATCTATCTCCGCATAACCCTCACCTTCCCTTCCTCCCTCAGACCTCCTCGGCAAGGCGTACATCGAGGCGCCGCCCTTCGACCTGGCCCGCACCTTCACCGACTCCCACTGCTGCCTCCCTCTCATCTTCCTGCTCACGCCCGGCGCTGACCCGACGGCGCTCCTCCTCAAGTTCGCCGAAGACCAGGTGAGTCGGAGGAAGAAGAGGCGGTCGTGTTTTTTCTTTCTTTCTTTCTTTCTTTCTTCTTCTCTCTATCTTTCTTTTTCTTTTGTTTAGCGAGGTTTGGGTTTAGGTGGTTACTGGCTGTGGCGAGTTAGTTGATGAGCGTGGGTAAACAAGTCATTAGTTTGACCTGAGTTATCTGATGAATCCCTAGAAGTCACTAGTTTGGTTTAGTTCCTGAGCGAATGGGTCCAATTAAACAGTGACTGGGCTAAGCGAGTTACTTGGTAAGTGTGAGCAACCAATTCTCTGGTTCCTTGGTGAATGCGGGATCCTAGAAGTCACTGTTTTGGATGTCACTAGGTAAATATAGGTTCTTATTCACTGTTGTGCATAATTCTAAACTTAATGAATCGCGGGTTTGGTTCAGTCTCTAGCAAATCAGTTTTGTTATAAGTCAGTGAGCTTAGATGAATTAGTGAGACTCATCAGTAACGTTACTTGAATCATAGAGTGAATCTTGAGCTAACTGAATCATAGTATTTATATAGCGTATTGCTATCTTTGATCTCGCATCCGCTGAACCAATAACAATGTCTGTGAGACTCATTAATAACCTTACTGAAACCGAGAAGCGAATTACGAATCGACTGAACCAGGAAATAAACCAAACTAACCAACTAAATAAATTAATTAATTAGATAAGGCTGAATCGCGAAATAAACGAGACAATCAGAGGCAATCTTCAACACCCGTCCACTTCCCTCTAACTCCCCCCTCCCCCCTCCTCCTCCCTCCCGCGTCCTCCTACAGGGTATGGGCGGCGAGCGTCTGCAGAGCGTGTCCTTGGGCCAGGGACAAGGGCCCGTGGCTCGGAGGCTCATCGAGGAGGGCGTCAGGATCGGCACGTGGGTCCTCCTGCAGAACTGCCACCTCGCCAAGTCCTTCATGCCGCAGCTGGAGAAGGTAAGAGATAGATCTATCGATGGTGTTATTGACATTTTTGGATATTTAGGTGTCGCTGTATTGTTTTTTTTTTTTTTTTTTTTTTTTTTCCGTCGTTCTTTTAATTATTTGGTTATTAAGGTTTTTTTTTTTTTACTTATTTCCTGGGCTTTGTGAATCGGTAATTATTTTTCTCTCCTTTCCTTCCTCCGTTAATGTTACCCGTTTGCTTCTTTTTTTCCCTCCCTTTTACACCCCCCTCCTCTCCCCTTCACCCCCTCACCCTCCTATCCTCCGTCCCTCCTCATCCCCTCCCTCTCCCTCCCACCCTTATCCCCCTAACCCTCATCTTCTCCCTCATCTTCTCCCTCCCCATCACCCCCTCCTCTCCATTCTCCCCCTTCTCCCCCTCACCCTCCTTTCCTTCCCTCCCTCCCTCCCTCCTCATCCCCTCCCTCTCCCTCCCACCCTTATCACCCCACACCCTCATCTTCTCCTTCCCCATCATCCCCTCCTCTCCATTCTCCCCTTCTCCCCCTCCCTCCTAACTCCCTCGGTCCCTCCTCATCCCCTCCCTCTTCCTCCCATCCTTAACCCCCCCTCCCCCTCATTTTCTCCCTCTCGCTCACCCCCTCCTCTCCATTCTCCCCTTCTCACCCTCACCCTCCCTCCCACCCTCCCTCCTCATCCCTTCCCTCCCTCCCACCCTTAACCCCCCCTCACCCTCATCTTCTCCCTCTCCCTCACCCCCTCCTCTCCATTCTCCCCTTCCCACCCTCACCCTCCCTCCCACCCTCCCTCCTCATCCCCTCCCTCCCTCCCCTCCCACCCACCCTTAACCCCCCCTCACCCTCATCTTCTCCCTCTCTCTCACCCCCCCCCCCCCCAGCTCTGCGAGGAACTCAACCCCGAGACCACCCACGCTGACTTCCGCCTCTGGTTGACGAGCTACCCCTCCGCGCACTTCCCCGTCTCCGTGTTGCAGTCGAGTATCAAGATGGTCACCGAACCGCCGAAGGGCCTCAGGGCGAATCTCAGGAGGTGAGGAGGAGGGGGAGGAGGAGGAGGAGGATGGGGGGGGAGGATGGGAGGGAGGGAGAGGAGGGGAAGGGGAGGGAGGAGGAGGAGGATGGGAAGGGGAGGTGAGGGAGGAGGAGGATGGGAAGGGGAGGTGAGGGAGGAGGAGGAGGGGAAGGGGAGGTGAGGGAGGAGAGAGGGGGTAGGGGTGAAGGATGAGGGGAGGTGGGGATGAAGGAAGGGAGGGGAGGGAGGGGGGGGATGAGAAGGGGAGGTGAGAGAGGAGGAAGATGGGAAGGGGAGGTGAGGGAAGGCGGAGGAAGGAGTTAGTAGGAGGGGAAGGGAGAGGAAGTACAAGGTAAGAAAGAGAATGAGGAGGGAGGGAGGGAGACAAACAGATAGTAAAATATTCACAATTACGAAAGTGAAACAACAATATCAGGAAATGAGAATAAGGAGGAAGGGTGGAAGGAAGGATGAGGGATGGAGGGAGAGATGGAAACAGAGAGATATTCAAATAATATAGGGAGGCAGGATCGGTCTCAGTAGATGATGACGAAGGAGAGAGAGGAAAGTAAGGGAGAGGGAGAAGTAGGTAGATGGAAGGATGAAGGGAAAGAAAGTAATTGAAAAAGAGAAGGGGATAATGGCTAAAGAATGAGGGAAGAAGATGAGAGAAAGAGAATGAAGGGAGAGTGGGAGAATAGGAGATTAAAACGGAAGAAAGGAAGAGATGAGGAATAAAGAGAGAGAAAAAAAAAATCCAAAACAATAGCACAAAACGGATTATAATTCCCACTTTTATCTTTATCTTTCTCATTCTCCTTCCACCCATTTTCTCTTCTTTTTATTATCATATTCCTCCTCCACAGACTCTACCTCGCGGACCCGCTGTCGGAGCCGGATTTCCTGACGGGCGAAGGCTCTTCGGAGAAGTTCCGCCGTCTAGTTTACTCCCTCTGCTTCTTCCACGCCGTCGTG
>NC_061820.1:8702503-8707503 GCF_019202785.1 Penaeus chinensis
TTTTGAAATTTATCTTTATCATTTTTGTAATATTTCTTTGATTTGTCCAGTCACTGTATTATTTATTCCTATTTCTCTGTTTCTTCCTCTTTTTCTCCAATCTCCAATCTTCGTTTTCTCTCTTTTTTCCCATCTCCCTCCCTCCCCTTCTCTTCCCCATCTCCCTCCCTTCTTCTCTTTCTCTCTCTCATCTCCCTCCCTCCTTCTCTTTCTCTCTCCCATCTCCCTCCCTCCCTCTCTTGCTCTCGCTTCCACCTCTTTCTCTCCCTTATCTCTCCCATCTCCCTCCCTTCTTCTCTTTCTCTCTCTCTCCCATCTCCCTCCCTCTCTTTCTCTCTCTCTCTCCCATCTCCCTCCCTCCCTCTCTTTCTCTCTCTCTCACATCTCCCTCTCCCCCTTTTATCTACCTCTCCCTCCTCACCCATCATCCCACCCACCCCATTCTCACCCACCCCATTCTCACCCACCCCTCCTCCTCCTTCTTTCGCAGAATTGGTATGAACTCGGTCAGCCTCGTGTGTTCTGGCTCAGCGGTTTCTTCTTCACCCAGTCCTTCTTAACAGCTGTTTTGCAGAACCACGCTCGCGCCTACACCCTCGCCATCGATCAGCTGTGGTTCAATTTCCAGGTATTGGGGACGCGGGGCCGTGGTTTAGTGGTTGTAAAGATGTGTGGTACGTGGTGTGTGGTGGTCATGGTTCGTCTGTTGATAATGGGATGCGTTTGGGGATGTATGGTAGTTGGGATGAGGAATGGTATGAGTTGGTAAGTTGATGGAATGAGGATAGGCATGTCATGGTGTTTTGAGCAGTATGAGGTTGTAAATGATGGTATTGAGTATGGGTATTTATGGTATCGGATAAGTAATGGTAGTTTTAAATGCTAGTATGAGTATGGGTATTTATGGTATCGGATAAGTAATGGTAGTTTTAAATGCTAGTATGAGTATGGGTATTTATGGTATGGGATAAGTAATGGTAGTTTTAAATGCTAGTATGAGTATGGATATTTATGGTATGGGATAAGTAATGGTAGTTTTAAATGCTGGAATGAGTATGGATATTTATGTTACTGGTTGTAAGTGATGTAATGGAGTATAGGAATTCATGGTATTTGGTGAGTAATGGTGGTTTGTAAATGATGGAGTGAGTATGGTGATTGTGGTGATATGTAACAATTATGAGGTTCTGTAAATGCTGTAAATATTAGGGTCATTTGTGATATATGATAATCGTATTTTGTAAAATGAAATCGAGTTATATAACGTCTCTATATGATATGATATAACTTATTAAAATCCAATAGAAGAATATGGTGCAAAGACAATCAGAATAATTAATGAGCATAACAAAGACAAAGAACAAAGAACAATGATTTTATTTCAAGGCAAAGAGAAATGAGCACAGAGAGAATGTTTAATATTTAAAAATTTGACACGGAGATTAATATGTGCATAATAAAGTACGTTATCATAGTATTAATAAAAATGACAGTGACGCTTTTAATGACTGTCATACTTCTTCTCCCCCCCCCCTTATAATTTCTTCACGAGGTTAGCGATGAGTTATATAGAAAATTATGATAATAACGCTAATATATGGGGATGAGACACTGATAATGATCGTATTAATAAAAAGTGGATAATGATACTTGATTATAAATATTACAGGGATAATAATGATAAAAAAATATGATTATTATAATGATAATAATTTAGATGAAAATGTTAATGGTAATGATAATAATAGTAATGAAAAACAACAAAACATGATGAAAATAATAATGTTAATGATAATAATAGTAATGAAAAACAACAAAACATGATGAAAATAATGATAGACAATATAAAAACAACAATC
This sequence comes from Penaeus chinensis, assembly GCF_019202785.1. Classification (NCBI taxonomy): domain Eukaryota; kingdom Metazoa; phylum Arthropoda; class Malacostraca; order Decapoda; family Penaeidae; genus Penaeus; species Penaeus chinensis. Next base: position 8,704,363 of record NC_061820.1, read on the forward strand.
ACAATAAAATTAAAATAATAATAATACAACAAAAAACACACACTCACCCCCTTCCCCCCCCCCCCCAGGTCTGTGACGTCGACGAGGATAGCCCCGCCCCCGACGTCGGAACCTACATCCGGGGTCTGTTCCTCGAGGGCGCGCGTTGGGACCACTCGACGGCTCGCCTGGAGGAGGCCCTGCCGAGGCGCCTTCACGAGAACATGCCGCCGGTGAGGCCTTTTGGATGCGAAATGTATTGTAGAATTAATGGTTGCGGAAATTCAACAGCAATAGCTCTAGCTAGGTATTTTCGTCTATCTAAATAAATGGATAAATATCAGTATACCTGAATAAAAACGACACCGCTCTCTATGTATATCAATTTCGATCTATCAACACCTCCTCACCCCAATCTCTTGCTCGTTGTTATCGGGGGGGGGGGGGGGGCTGAGACCCAAGGTAGGGATCAGCCCCTGCCTTGGACCTCAGCCCTCGCCTCAGCTAATTTCGCAAGGTCTTTTCTTCTCTCCCTTTCTTTTTCCTTCTCTTCTTCGCCTCCTTTTCCTTCTCTGCTTCACTCCCTTTTCCTTCTCTTCTTCATCCCCTTTTCCTTCTCTGCTTCACTCCCTTTTCCTTCTCTTCTTCACCCTCTTTTCCTTCTCTTCTTCACTCCTTTTTCTTTCTCTTCTTCACTCCATTTTCTTCTCTTCTTCATCCCCTTTTCCTTCTCTTCTTCACTCCCTTTTCCTTCTCTTCTTCATCCCCTTCTTTTGTCCACTTCCTAAGGTGTGAAAGGCTGGCTTTGTCTCAGTCATGAACGGCCTTCGGGAGCCTTGGACACGGCATTCCCTTGGTGAATCGCCTAGCTCTTACCCCTTATGGGCGCCCTGGGGGGTAGACCGTTTCCTTTCCCCACTTATTTCAGGCTCACCATGGCCAATAATGAAGATATATTTACCTTTGTTGGGGGGATTATGGTTTGCCTCTTCATCAAGCAGCCTATCTAAATTAGATTTCTCTGGTTTCCCGACCCCTGCCTCTCCTTTGACCACGGCTCCGACCACTGATCCTAATGCTCTCTGACAACTCTCTCCATTTTAGAAACATTCACCCAGGTCTGTGCTCAACTTTCAGAATGCATCCTTTCCTCTCTCCCAAAATTCTCTACTCCATCTGTTGCACATTGTTCTTCATTGTCTATCCCTTTATCCTTTATTACTACTCTTCATCTTTTTTGTCTTCCTCTCCACACTACTACCTCACTCCACACCACCCCCTCTTCCCCCCACCCTCGTTTTTCTACTGTTTTCACCTCTGCAAACCTTTTGTGAGTAGTCCTTTTGGTCCAGCCGAGTGGGATCGATTCTTTGTGATTTCCCCTACAGCTCCTCACCCTGGCAATACCCTTCTCTTCCAACAATGTCATCAAAAACAAGTCAGCAACGTTTCTTTTCGCAGTCGTTCTGATCGTTCACGCCTTGTCATAGTTACATGTGAGTCCACAATGACTGACCTGACTGACAAACCCATTCTTGCCAAACCTCACCCCCTCTTAATACTTGTACCGGAACTATTTCCGTCTCCCTGTCTACGACAAGGACTGGTCAGACTGTGAAAACGACCTGATCGCATGCCTTGTTGACTCTGATGCAGTGGTAGTACCGTGCTACACTATTCCTCCCAGAGACCAGCGTAAGTCCTACACCAATGTTGCCAAAATTACCTTCCGTAGACATGACCTCTCCCTTTATGTTTACATTGGTGGAATAACTTGCCCTGTCCGACCATATCAACCCCTTCCTCATCAATGTCAGAAATATTGGCGTTTTGGCCACCCAGCAGGAACACTGTGTGCCAATTGTGGTGGCTCCCACAATGTATTTTATAGGAACTGCTGTGCCTACAAGCTCGAATCTGAGGTATCAATTCTCAGATTCAAATAAGGCCTCACTCTACGTGAGACCAGACAGGAAGCAAGCCGACGAGGCTTTTCTCTCTCTACCCATTCCAAAACTGTCCTTCGCAGTGCTCCCATCTCATCTACTCCAATATCTCTTTCCTCTATCCCAAACCATTCATTTCATTTTCCTGTGTAAATCCTGATGCTCCTATCTCTACCACTTCCCCGTGCCTCCCCCTCCTCCTTCTCACCCTCCCTGACACACTAGACATCCTAAACGTTCCACCCCACCTTCTCCTACCACACCCTCTCCTACACCCAGCTCTTCCTCTGCTCTTCGGACACCTATCCCCTCTTCCCCTCCTCACTTTGTTTCTCAGACCTCCCCACCCACCTCCCCTCCAGAAACTCTTGAGGACGTCCAAAACTTCCTACACATGCCTCAATCACCCTCAAATCCCTCTATTCTCATACCGTTTACATTCAAGGCATTTGCCGATATCCATCCTTCTTCCTCTCCAAGTTCCCCTTACCCCCCCTTCTTCCCACTCTCATCCTCTCCTTCTCCATGTGTACCGCCGTTCCCTCTTCTTTCCCCATTATCTTTACCACTTCTACTTCTATGTCCTTCCCCTTCCCCTTCTGACATTCTTCGTGATACTTCACCACTTTCCCCTCTTCCCTTATTCCATTCCCCGGATTCTTCTTCTCTCCTATTTCTCCAACACCCATATCTACCCCTATTACCCGTTGATTGTTTCATAATAGCTCTTTTGCCAATTTTCCGTATACACTATTCCTCTTCCTTCCTCAGGCATAGCATTCTCCATTTAATCCAATCACTCTTCCTCCTTAACCCTTTCCTCTTTTACTAACCTCCCCCTTAATTCATTTGCTCCCCCTTTTTACTTTTTTCACTATCATGCCATCCTATAACGCTCTATAACCTTTGACGTCTAACACATTTTATTCTAATCAACTTATTTTGACCCTTTTTGGCCGCAATATTTTACCATAGTGCTACATGACTCTAGCACATTTATTTGTTTTAACTATTAACCTTCCTCCACAGATCTGGTTAAAGCCGATGGTTTGCGAGGATATACCTGTCACGACCTCCTACTCCTTATGGTCTATCTAAATAAACTGAATACAGAAATAAATGAATAAATAAACGACAACAAGACCTCTCCCTGTCTATCTGTTTAGATCTATTAACACCTCCTCCTCCACAGATCTGGTTGAAGCCAAGGGTTCGG
>NC_061820.1:8715003-8722503 GCF_019202785.1 Penaeus chinensis
CCAGGAAGGTTCGTCAGAGATGTGTTTCGTCCCCGTAGACCCCTCAGGACCCACGGGCGAGGACCTGGCGCGGGGGAGGCCGGTTGAAGCCCCTGGGACCTGGGATGACTATTATGCGCCTGCGGAGACCGTGGTAGGTGGAAAGGGAGGCGGAGGAAGAGAGGGAGAGGGAGAGGGAAGAAGGGAGGGAAGGAGGGAGAGGGAAGGGGCAGGGCGAGGGAGAGGAAGATAGAGAGGGAGAAAGAAAGAGAGAGATGGAGAGGAAGGGGGGAGGGCGAGGGAGAGGAAGATAGAGAGGGAGAAAGAAAGAAGGAGATGGATAGGGAGGGGGGAGGGCGAGGGAGAGTAGAGAGAGAGGGAGAAAGAAAGAAAGGTGGAGAGGAAGGGGGGAGGGCGAGGGAGAGGAAGAGAGAGAGGGAGAAAGAAAGAAAGGTGGAGAGGAAGGGAGAGGGCGAGGGAGAGGAAGAGATAAAGGGAAAAAAAGAAAGAAAGAAAGAAAGAGACAAAAAAGAAAAGAGAGAGAAAGAGACATACATACATAAACAGAGAGAGCGACAGAGACAGACAGACAGAGTGCACGCAAAAAAAGGATGTTAAAAACAATACATCTAATACATCCCTCTTTTCCCCAGGTGAGCGGCGCCATCTGCGAGGTTCCGGGACATAGCTGCTACTGCTCCGACTTCGAGTTAACGCCCATCTTCAAGGTGGACCTCGGGACGTCCAAGACCGTCGGGCGCGTGGTGGTCAGAGTATCGAAAACTTACCCAGCTTACTTCGACGACATCTACATCTACGTGAGCTAGTCTTTGGCATATGTGTGTGTGTGTGTGTGTGTGTGTGTGTGTGTGTGTGTGTGTGTGTGTGTGTGTGTGTGTGTGTGTGTGTGTGTGTGTGTGTGTGTGTGTGTGTGTGTGTGTGTGTGTGTGTGTGTGTGTGTGTGTGTGTGTGTGTGTGTGTGTGTGTGTGTGTGTGTGTATAGATAGATAGATAGATAGATAGATAAGCAAATATTTTGTGTGTGTCAATTTTGCAATGCTAGGAGCAAAATCACAAGTAAGAAGCATAGATTGTTTATTTATATACATGCTAAAGTATGAGGGACGAAAATAATAATTAAGTAGTTATCCCTTATTTTTGGGTGCCTGAGGTTTTCTGTGACTCACGTCGTTTTCTGTTCTTCATCCTTTTTATTTTCCATTTGATATAATTTCCCTTCAAAAACTAAACTATAGCTATTAAGTGCTTTAGGGAACAGAAAAGTATTTATGCTTTCCAGTTTTCAGTATACGAAATACACGCTAATGCATTTTCTGCTGCACAGCTTCTTGTGAAAAATTAATGAACAGTATTACGAAAATTTTCATCTTGAATCTCATAGTTCCGTAGATACATAAAAGGGAAAATAATTGATAAATATCTGACATCCACAGAACGAAGGACACTTCTCACTGAAAATAATACCAATGATAATCGCAAAAAAAAAAGTTAAAATCTCGCCCATCTCCTTCCAGGTGGGTGACTCTGGCTCCGAGGAAGACGCCCAATTCCACACGTACAGCGGCAGCGCGGTGGGCGGCCAAGTCCTCACCTTCAAGGGCGAGCAGACACTCGAGGGCAGATACGTCACGATGTACATGAGGAAGACTCTCTCGGCCTCTCTCTGTCTCTGCCTCATGCAGGTCTATGCCTCCTAGAGCGGGGAGGAGTTAATGGGCTTCTGTTTGTTATGTTTGTGTTTTAAATGTAGTTTAGTTGTAGTAGTAGTAGTATATATACATATACATACAGATACACATGCGTGTGTGAGTGTGTGTAAATATGTGTATGTGTATATATACATATATATAAATATACATACAGATACACGTATGCGTGTGAATGTGTGTGTAAATATGTGTATATGTATATGTCCAGGTGTTTATTTCATAGACACATTTGAAGGAAAATATAACGGGAAAAAATGGGAATACCTGACAACCACCTGTCGCCATGGAAACCCAAGCGACGTATGGCAACGCTTGGGTATTTGTGCGCATGCGCGTGACACTCGGGCAGCTGGGCACGAGTCACGGGCATTCCTCCTGACTCACGACTCACGAACCGAAATGAAGCCACCAGAGCAGCGGACTAAGAATTGGAAAAAAAATACTGCTGACCGGCGACCTGAGTAACGAACTTCATTCATCGAAGAAAAGCAACCGACAAAAGAAACATCAAGAAACAATAGAGAAGATTACTCAATATTTTTCATATTAATGAAATAGCCATTTACTTTAATAAATTATAAATGTTACTCTCCCTGTGTCTACGATCCGTTAACACAAACTTAATCATACACAATTTGAATGAGAATCTTAACATTGGAAAAGCGAAACAGTGAGATTTAGATAAACTAACAATTATACAAGTAAATCATTGAAGTTAAACTAATTTAAATAACTTGTATATGAAAAAAATGTCAGATCTTGTCAATAATAAAACCGGGAATACTATTAAATATATCAAGGAGAATAAATGAATTAAAACTTGGAAAATCTTGATCGACGTATCAGATTTGAACATTAATCTTTATGATAAGAACAGACTTTGATAAGAATTTGACAGTATATATATACAGATACACGTGTGTGTGTGTAAATATGTGTATATATATACATATATATATATATATATATACAGATACACATGTGTGTATGTATGTGTATATATAAATATATATATATATATATATATATATATATATATATATATATGTGTGTGTGTGTGTGTGTGTATATATATATATATGTATATATAATATATATGTGTGTATGTGCATATACATACATGTATATATATATATATGTGTGTGTGTGTGTGTGTGTGTGTGTGTGTGTTTATATATATATATATATATATATATATATATATAATCCCATAGCATTACCTCTTTTTAACCAGTCACACAATTCTACTCTCTCTCTCTCTCTCTCTCTCTCTCTCTGTCAATATATAGATGTATGTGTATATGTATGTGTTTATATATATATATAGATAGATAGATAGATAGTGTGTGGATGGACGGAACTACTCACCTCACTTACGTACATGAGTGTGAAAGTAGGTTAATGACGTAATCAATGACGTAATCAGTAACCGGAATCATTAATGATGGCTAGCATGCACACCTTACGATCGTACATGACGGATCATAACAGGAAGTAGGCATAATTAAAGTGATTATTATAGGATGGACGGAACTACTCACCCCACGTACGTTCATGAGTGTGAAAATGTTAATGACGTAATCGATGACGTAACCAATGACCATGACGTAATCATTAACTGGAATCATTAATGATGGTTAGCATGCACACCTTACGATCGTACATGGCGCATCATAACAGAAAATAAGCATAAATATGTTCGGTTTTGGTGAGGAGTGCCGTCAACACATTTATTTTTCTTTCGAACATTAGTTATAATGAGACTAATTTCATACCTGTTATAACATGTGCTCCATTCTTAACATGAACTTAATATCAATATCTCAAAACTAAATTAAGGTAGGAAGGATTAGAGGAAGCAATATTCACGATACAAAAGGTGAGTCTGGATTCGATCTCGTTAACTGTAACTCACGCTGATTGTAGTTAGGTTAGCTCTCTCGTCCCCCTACCCCCCAAAAAAATGCATGTGGATTTATGATAAATTTCTCGTGTGTGTATATATATATATGTCATGTATATATATATAAATGTATATATATACATATATATATACACGGATGTGTTTAATTAGTATACATATATATACGTTTGGATAAATTTACACTAAAGAGAAAGGATAGAGATACTCTACTATCTGTCCCATTTACTTAAGATTTAAGTAATCTTAGAATGAGGTATTGTAAATCGAATAAATGTTTAGTAATTATGATTAGCTTTTTAAGTCTATTATGCTTAAAAAGCTATCATAGGGCGGATAGGTAAAAAGGACTGATGACTCACATATTTTTATATCATATTTAGCAGATAAATGTGATGAAATTGATAGTTGTCCGAAGATAAGACTTAAAAAAATGAAAACTAAAGGTCTTCTATTATAAATTAAATCGAAAATACTGCAAAACAGCTACCGAGTCGATATGACATTAATTTCTTTATTTCTTTATTTAATTCCCCTTAATTAACATACAAACATACATACACACACAGACACGAACACCATATTTGAATGTTTATAAATCTACATAAATACATATTATTTCGTGTATTTCATTCTTTCTATTTCCCATTTGACGAACCAGAAAAAAGGAAAGAAACATACAATAATAGCGATAAAGACAGAATTAAGAGAAAAAAATAAAATACAAGAAAAGTCCGGTAAATAAGGTTAAATATCAGTGATTTTTATTCCGTTTTATATCATTATTTTAATTATCATTATCGTCTTTATTATCATTATTACTGTTGTTGCTGTTTTCGTTGTTTGTGTTGTTGCTCTTGTTTATTTTATTTGAAATAATTGCAATAATGACAGAGGGAGAATAAATGAAGAAACAGAGAAAAGAAAAACAGGAAGACAAAATATAGCAGGAGGAAGACGTAGATGAGAAGTGAGAGAGAGAGAGAGAGAGAGAGAGAGAGAGAGAGAGAGAGAGAGAGAGAGAGAGAGAGAGAGAGAGAGAGAGAGAGAGAGAAAGAGAAAGTGGGTGAGAGAGAGAGAGATAGATAGATAGACAGAGAAAGAGAGAGATAACGATTTAGAGAAAGAGAAAGAAAGAGATATAGATAGAAAGAGTGAGTGAGAGAAAGAGATAAATAGATAAACAGAGAGAGAGGAGAGAAATCAGCGTTATCTTATCTTATTCCTTTTTAATTGTCATTTCAAATAATTCTATAACGGTTAATATTAATTTCAGATCATCTATTATAAACTGAAAAAAAAAAAAATCAGGATAGAATGTACACATGTAAATACCAGAAAGGGAATAAGTGAAAGGAAAATTAATTGAACGAAAGTGTGAGAGAGAAAATGTGATAACTAATTAACCATAGATGTTTAGAGATTTAATGCCGAATCAGACATTTATAAAAACACAAAATTATATATCTATTAAGAAATCTCACGGTCAAATTACTGTCCAATTCCGATATATTAAAAGGCATTGATAAATATGTAAATATTAAAATGAATAAAGGAAGAGCCATTGAAAATATCAATGTGATTAGTTTTAAAATTTCCGTTAAATTTTCTGGTTTAAAAAAAAATCAGACTTGGAGAAAAATTATATACGTTCACGATTAAACGAATTTTTTCAAACATGCAAAACCTATTCAATGTTACCAATAAAATAAGAATTTTCCCCTTTGATGAACTATAAAAAAAATAAAAATAAACCTTCCCAAAACGTAAAGACTCAAAGAAAAAAGAAAGAAAAAACTATTAATTTTTTAAAACCAAACTCGAACACGAAAATGACGTCATGATCCCGCCCCAAAAAATATAATCAGTCGCTTCCTGGACGTCAAAGAGGGAACACGACGTCGTCTGCGCTCTCGTGTTTACTCGAGATCTTGTAGTAGGTAAGATTTTTTTTTTTTTTTTATCCATTTTATTTTATTTATTCATTTATTGTTTCTTATTTTTTTTATTTTTGGTTATGTGTTCTAAATATTTTTGTAACTTTAATTATAAAAGTTATTAATGTATGAAATTAAAATCACGAGGCCTATTTTATTTTATTATTATTATTATTTTTTTTTTGTATTATTTACTGTATTGCTATAACCTGATTTTTTTATATAATTTCAAGAAACTGCGATTGATTTTATTCATTATACATTATATGAAATACATATCAGTCGCAAATTGAATAATAGATAAATAAATAAATGAAAAAAAGTTAAACCAAAAAGAAAGGCAAAATTAAGAAATTTATAAAAAAAAAAAATAACACCCATTTAGAATTTTCGCGCCAAAACCCGACGGAAACGATGCCGATTTTCTCCTTTTCTTTCTCTCTTTTTCTCTTTTCTTTTCTTTTTCTTGATCTTTTTTTTTCTTTATATTCTCTTTCTCTTTTCTTTTCTCTTTCTTTTGTTTTTCATCACTTTTCTCTCCTTCTCTATTTTCTTTTTTATCTTTGTCTTTTCCATTTTATTTTTTTTATTTTTTTTTTCATCTTTTTGTCTCTGCCTCTCTTTTCCTTTCTTTTTATCCTTATCTTTATATTTTCTCTTTTTTCTCTCTATTTCTCACGTTCTCCTTTTTTCATATTTTTTTCTCTCTCCTTTTTTTTTTTTTCTTTTTAAAAATCCAGAGCTCCTGTTGGCCTTGATGTAGGTGTATGGCCATTTCTGCGGCCCCCGAGCGCAGAAGTGGCCGCTGCCCTTTCTCTAAGAGGCGCAGTTCTCTTGCTAACCTCACTGATGGTTTATCGTCTGTTGAGGAAAAAGTCCGGGCTCTGTGTTCTTTTCCATTATCTTGTTCATCTGTTTCTTCTTCTTTTTTAGAATTGCGGGTTTAAATAGATTGGATAGGAGTGTGTTACTGTATTTTTTTTTTTTTTTTTTTTTTTTATAGCCGTTTGAGACAATTACGAGAAGCTGAGGCGAAAATCGATCGATATGTCTCGGAAAAAAGAAGTGTATTCGTCACTGTAGATTGAAGTCATTAAAAAAAAAAAAAAAGTGACGTGAATCTCATTTTAGTATCATCTGCCGTTTCTAAATTTTCTTCTTCTTCGTCGATTTATTATGTTTGTATCGTAAAAAAAGGATATTCGAGCTTAATATTTAAAAAGTTCACCCTTTTTGCCCTGTTTCTGTCAACTTGAATCCCGTTTCCAGCTCCTTCTTCCGAATTCCCAAGCTTAATTCAGCAAAAGACCAATATTCATCCGAGAAAAGCGACCTGAAGCGAGGCAGGGAGGGAATTCGATCGACGGGGAAGAGGGAAAAGAGGAGACTTGGCCGGTCCGGACGGCGAGGGAATTTTGGCATTGTTGCAGTTATTTCTGTTTTTATGCTGCTGTTTTTCCTACTGTATTAATTTCCTCTTTTTCTTTTATTTGTTGATTTAGTGTTTTGGGCCGCACCGAGAGAGGGAGAGCAAGAAGGCCGCCGGAATGTCGATGCAGGGGAGCGTCTTCGACAGCGAGTCCTCGGATGACCTGAGCTACTCGCAGTGGGTGAAGGGCGTGCGGCGGCGCTCCCGCAGGCTGTGCACCCAGAGGTGCGGCGAGGGCAGGTGGGAGAGGAGACAGGAGGAGGAGGAGACAGGGAGGGGCGAGGAGGAGGAGGAGCAGGAGGACAGCGAGCACCGGGGAGCCCTGGAGAGCCTGGGCGAGGAGAGGCCCCCGTCGAACGAGGAGGAGGAGGCGGAGGCGGAGGCGCGAGGAGGAGGCGGCGAGAGCGGCGAGGCCCTCCCCCGCGGCAGGAGGGAGCTGCCGCCGCAGGAAGACCCGATCGAGCTGGTCTGCGTCGTCGAGCACAGGGACCTTCCGGAGCGCGG
>NC_061820.1:8740003-8742503 GCF_019202785.1 Penaeus chinensis
AGATAATGCGATCTCCATTTGAAAAAGATATTACACTCCACTTACCCTCCTACAAACAAACCAAACATATATTATTAAGTTAAATTAATCTCTTTTACACACACACAGTCACCAGTTATCGCCAAACTTTTACCTCAGGCTACGAATATGACGCCGTGACGGACTCGCACTTAGAACTGACCGAGGTTTTCGTTGCCTCCTTCGCGTGCCACTTCCGCCTGAAGGATTTCCCGTTCGACGTCCACGTGTGTCACGTCAACATCTCGCTCCTGATGACCAGCCAGTCCTTCAAGGCAGTCTACCGCTTCGTCGTGAGTTGCTTTAGTGTTTATTTTTTTACTTTGAGGAAGAGGATATTTTAATATTGTTGTTATTTTGTTTTGTTTTTTATACAGAGAGGGTGGTGGAAGGGTGTGGGTCTGTTTGGTTGTTTGTTTCGTGAATGCGTAGATTGTGATGTGTGTGTGTGTGTTTGGACGCGTGTGTGTGTAGATGTCAATGTGTTTATTTTTGTGCGTACATAGACACACCTGTATCTGAGTGCCCAAGCCAGTCATGGAGTTCATAAAACATCTCTCGTACCCACTGACCCCAACGCCCACTCGGCAATCCGCAGGACGTCTCCCGAATGCCGCCGCCCTTGGAGCTTCCTCTGTTCCAGATCTCGGAGGTCTGCTTCCTCCCGCTGCGCGACGAAGAGAACCTCACCACGGCAGTCTCGTTCATGGTCAGGGGAAGACATAAGTGTATTGGATCGCTGTGTCTGTTTGTTTGCTTAAATTGTAAACACACACGCATGCACACGCACACACACACACACGCGCACGCGTACACAACAATATATATAAATATATATATTATATATATATTATATATATATATATATATATATATATATATATGCTGTGTGCGTGCGTATGTACACGTATGTAGGTGTGTGCGTGTATTCCATCTTCCAGCTATTATCTAAACTCATATGTAAAATTGTTAATACATAAAATCCAAGAAGCATATGTATAACAAAAAGAAACACGTTACTTGAGCATAAGAAAGATCCTCACAACCTCAGCCTTCCTCCTGCAGTTCCTCCTTCGTCGTTTCCACGGCTCCTACACCCTGACCACCTTCGGGCCCTGCATCGTCCTCAACAGCATAGGCGCCCTCACGCAGTTCTTCGAGCAGAACAACTTCAGGTAGGCTGTGGAATCAAGAATTCATGCATATATGGAAATACAAATATATTGTGTCTGTGTCTATCTAATATATCTATATCTATATATCTATAAATATATCTATCTATGTAAATACATATATATACACATATATATACACATAATTATGAATATATAAGTATATATACATATGTATATACATATAAATAAACACACACACACATAAACGCATACGTATGTGTATGTGTATATGTGTGTATGCGCAGATTCTTAAACGCATACGTATGTGTATGTGTATAAGAATCTGCGCTTTGTAAAATAATTCTTTGTTCCACTCGCCCCTGACCTCCCCGGCAGCGACCGCATCATGGTGACCCTCTCGTGCCTGATCGTGGTGGCGGCCCTCTTCTCGCAGGTGGCCACGACCGCCCCTTCGTCAGCGTCACCAAAGGTCGTCGAGTTCCTCTTCTTCGTCGTGACTCTCCGCCTCTTCTTGGTCGTCCTCAACCACACTCTCCTCTGCTGGATCAAGTCGAGGTACCACAGGATCGAGGAGGAGGAGGAGGCGAAGAAACGGAGAGAGAGGCCTATATATCCTCTCGTTGGTAAAACTCACATGCCCTCGGTCCCAGCGATTTACAGGCCACCGGAAATCGGCTTTCCTACGAGATCCTGGACAGAACCGGAGAATCAGAACAAGGGTGAACGTGGAACAACAGGAAGAACGCCAGTAAAGCAAATAACAAGGGGCGGTTCGTCGAGTACAGGAAGTGATCGCTCCCTCCCGGTCTCTTACACAGTCGTCAATATCTTCTTCATTTCTTTCGGCCTCTTGGTGGACACGGCGACATCTTTAGGTCTAATCTACATGGCAACGGTCCACGAGAATGACGGCATCGCCAAATTCAAGGAATGTTCACTGCAAACTCAAGGGTAACTTCCTGAGACCCTGAAGTTGCAAATAGATCCCTGACACCCATGCAAAGGCTGAATTCATCACTGTCTCAAATTAGACTAGAGTCCTTCATAGAGGGATGCTTCAAAATAGAAGGTGACCTTGTAATGATTCCTTTAATTATGGCTTCTTACAAGTTAGCATGTCTGTCATTCTCTCTCTCTCTCTCTCTCTCTCTCTCTCTCTCTCTATATGTCTTTATTTTATATTATACCTTTTTATTTCATTTCATTTCATATTCTTTATTTTTTTTCTCTTTCATTTTTTTCATTGTATATATATATACATATATATATGTATGTGAAATATATATATATATATATATATATATATATATATGTATATATGTGTGTGTGTGTATTTATTTAAATTA
>NC_061820.1:8745003-8752503 GCF_019202785.1 Penaeus chinensis
CATGAATTCTGATAAAGCGTTCCTTGTCCCTTTACAACAGCGACCGTGTCTTGCACACTAGGGAACGATGCAAGTCACGATACTCTGACAGTCGAGCTATGCAACAAACATCTCTGGCTTCCACTGTCTCCTGTGAGAATTTTGTTTCGCTCTTAGTTGGCCGCCAATGGATTCCTGAGTTGCAATAAACGTTACATGCTTAAAGCAGTACAGGGTCCGTTGGGTTGTCGAATGCTGCGAAACGACTATTTATACATATATATAGCTATATTTATGCGTGCATGTGTGTGTGGTACACACACACACACACACACATATGACATTTCTGGCACTATTTATTCATTATATAACAAGACAACTCTCCAGCTGGATATGAAAGTATGACCCCTATCATATTTGGTGTATTCATATCTAGTCATCATAAACGTAGAATAATATACAGTAAATAAGTAATCAATAATGCACTGTACATATATCAATATATATTTTATCATATCAGATCACTAGCTTTAACAACAAATTTGTTCAGACAACTTTCAAATTTGTATTATTAAGATTTGCTCAAAATGCCACTCATGAGGTGTAAATAAACTCAAAATGCAGAGATTCCAGGTGTTATGTATCAGGTTAAAATAAATAAACATTGATCCGTTAATTACCTCCTCAAAAACTTCCAGAAACTCTAAACTGATCTATCGCATTTCAAAAAACTCTTTAAATAACGATCATGTATTATCAAGGGTTAGCCTCGGCCAGACACTTGTTGAAATCCTGTAGAATGTGATCCCTGTCCATCATAACTGTGAAGTAGAAGAAGGAGACCCACAACACATCCCATAGAAGTCCCACAACAATGCCCAGAACATTGAAGATTTTGTCACACTTCGAGAGACATTTGCTGCTCTTCCTCTGGTTCTTTCGACCCTTGTCCTCCTCGTCCGACTTCTCCCAAGGCATTTTGCGAAGTTTGACGTCGGGAGGCATGTAAACGGGAGGAAGATCTGCCGAGACGTCGACCCACTTCTGAACGGTTAGAGGCTGGACGGCCTCGCGGATTCTCCTCTCCTCGCACTTCTTCACGTAGACCCGAAGGAGGTAGAAGATCGAGTGATGGAGAACGACGAAGAACAAGCGCATGATGATCGCGAGGAAGATCATGTCGATGGTTTTGGGGCAAGCTGACGAGGGCGTGGTGGTGGCGATCTGGGCGAAGAGGGCCGCCACCACGATCAGGCACGAGAGGGTCACCATGATGCGGTCGCTGCAGAGGAGAGCTTACTTCTAATATTATTTTTTTACGAGATTTATAAATGTATTTATCAGCGTATTATATGAATATATAAATCGAAATTGCACATAACTAGCTTTAGTCTTTTAATAAGATTAAATTATAGATATTAAGATTCAGATACATTTAAAGCAATGCAAAGGTGTAGGTGTAGGTGTAGGTGTAGGTGTGTGTGTGCGTGTGTGCGTGTGTGTGTGTGTGTGTGTGTGTGTGTGTGTGTGTGTGTGTGTGTGTGTGTGTGTGTGTGTGTGTGTGTGTGTGTGTGTGTGTGTGTGTGGAGACTTAAATTTAATAATATTGAATTACAGATTTTAAAAGCGCATTGGATGGTATCTCACGTTTAAATCAAAACATATATTGCAAGATCTTATATATTATGAAAATTAATGTACATATATTCACATACGTATTTTGTGGAACTTAACTAATATTGATCGATACTACTATTCATCATACAGAAATTTTAAATATTTCAGGTACGACTTTAGCCAGTTTTAGCATACCGTCACCTATGTGCAGACACAGGTCATAACCATTCAAAGAAAATACATCCTCAATATACACATATACAGTCTTACAAAGTAATCTATGCTGAGTCAGCTTTACACAGTAGTCTTCGAACTTACCTGAAGTTGTCGACGCCAAAGAAGAGAGTCAAATAGCCTATGAGAGTGAGCACAAAGCAAGGGCCAAAAGTCGTAAAGATGTAGGAAGCGTAGCGTCTTTGGAGCAGGATCTTGAGACGAAGAAATGGGACAGGAGATCAGTTACACGGTAGGATTATACAGCTTATGAAACAGGATAAATATAGAAAGTTTCTTCGACAAGTACTTAAAACTACACGCATTGTAAGTTTATAGTATATTAGTTGTAGTATAATTCTAAAACTGCAATATATGAAAAATATATGAATTACAGGATTTTTTTACGTAAATTATGTCTTATAAGTACACAGAAAATAAAAAATATCAATCATGAATAGATAGACTGTAAAGGAGAGATTACAGCTATATACAACAGATCATACAAATATTCAATATAGGTTTACAGATTATCAAAGAAGAAAGAGAAAACGAAACACAAAGAAAAAAGAAAAAGGAACTTACCTTGAAGGAAACCATCGTTACATTGCCATTCTCATCAAACTCTGGAGAATAACACACTCTGGAAGGCGTGAAGAGGGGCAGATCAGGGGTCTGTGGTGTTCCTGAGACATCCTTTGGGGAGAAAGAGTTCTGGTTTATAAAGACATAAGGGTCTTTTTTTTTTTTGTAAGGTACTGGAGTGTGTCTGTAAAGGGGCTTGTGTGTCGTTTGTGTTTGTTGGGGTATGTCTGTGTTGGCATGGATTTGTGTGTGTTTGTCTAAGTGTTAATACGGGGCTTATATGCGTTGACATGGGTGTCTGTGTGTGTCTATGTGTTAATACGGGGCTTGTATGCGTTGGAATGGGTGTTTGTGTGTTTGTCTATGTGTTAATACGGGGATTATATGCGTTGCCATGGGTGTCTGTGTGTGTCTATGTGTTAATACGGGGCTTGTATGCGTTGGCATGGGTGTTTGTGTATTTGTCTATGTGTTAATGCGGGGCTTGCATGCATTGACATGGGTGTGCGTGTGTTTGTCTATGTTTTAATACGGGGCCTGTATCCGTTGACATAGGTTTGTGAGTGTTTATACACGAAATGGTATAAGTTTGTACCTGTATGTGTTTGTGTTCGTAAAAATTAAATGACAATAATAAGCCATGTCGTTTATACTGGATGAGAAATCTGGTTTCTTTTATTACTGACTTCTTATCTTTCCTCTTTGTACATGTTATTGGTTGGTGATTTTGAGCTAAAGTATGTATTTTTTACGACTGTAACTTCTGTGTTGTTATAAAAAATCAAAACTTCACTCTTTCCATATTCAAGAAAATAATCGAAAAGCACAGAGAAAATATAGAGAAAAAAACAAAACAAGAGAAAAAAAAGTATGAAATATAAAATCAGAAAACGAGTTTAAAAATGACCAAATAATATAATAATAATAATAATAATAATAATAATAATAATAATAATAATAATAATAATAATAATAATAATAATAATAATAACCAAAGAAAAATAAAAGAGAGGAGAGAGCCAGAGAAAGAAACACTCAAAACAGACGTAGAAAGAATCAAAACGAGAAAGAAAAACACTGTAAAAGCTCACCACATAATGATAGACTCCCCTAAAAGACTTGCTGAGCTGCCGGATCGAGATGTTTGCTTCACACACATGGATATCGAAGGGGAACAGGTTGAGCTCGAAGCGACACTTGAACGAAGCTTCGAACACTTCGAACAGTACGAGGTGGGCGTTGCTGCTGCCGTTGTATTCGTAGCCTGCGAAGGAGAGGTAGGCCTACGTTGCTCGGTTGTCTTAATTTATTGTTATATTACTAATTGCGGATTCGTTGAATTATGTTTGATCAGTTATAACATTACCTGCGAAATAAGGATAGGTATATTTTGCTTTATTGAATTATGTCTAATCTCTATTGTAACGTAACCTGATAATTAAAGATTGGCTTATTTATTGGGATTGTTTTTTTTCAGTCTGTCTACTTGCACTTATATTGCTGCTCCTTGTGTATTATGGATAGACCTATTTTTCTCAACTAAATTATCTATTTATTTCTCAATTTCTCTAATAAGTTATCTAATCTAATATTACATAACCTCTAGATTTTGCTTAAATGAATCATTTGTTCATTTCTCAGTCACTTTGTTTAATCTATAACTACATAACCTATGGCTTCAGAATAGGCTTTGCTTACCCCCCCCCCCCTTTTTTTTTTTTTCTTTTAATTTCTCAATCAATGTTAACTTTATTCTTACCTAACATGCGTATGGAGGGTAGGCCTATTTAAGTAGGTTGAATTATTTCTTAGTGACTCTATCAGTGTTTTTTTTTTTTTTTTTGTATTACTCTTTGAAGATATGCGGGATATAATTTTACTTTATACAATTTAGAATTATCTACATTACTTGTGAAGATGAGTGTTTCACATAAGAACATGTATAAATAACATTTGGTTTACTATATTCGTACACCATGGCCTGTATCCTTACACTGTATTCGTACACTATACTTATACACTGTATTGGTACACTTTACATGTACGATGTATTTATACAATGCACTTGTACATTATATCCATACCCTCTATATGGATACTGCAGTCGTACACCTAACGTGTATGCTATTTGTGCATTATGCAATCATACACTTAACACGTGTGCTGTATTCATACACTATACTTACACACTGTGTCTGTACACTAAACACACGTACACTATTCTTACACATTATGTAAGTATTCCCACCCACTGGATTCGTACTTTGCATTCGTACCTTGTCTGGAGTTCAATATCGATGCTAATTTTAGTTCATACATTTTTCAAACACTAATGGAAGAGTTTGATAGTGCTTAATACTCTTAGAAGTTCAAGGCGGTAAATTATGAATAGCAGTCAACACAGAAGAAGTACCTTGTATGTAGTTGAGTGGTTGTGTAAGGTTATCCGCGTTATTACAAATTAACGAGGTCGAGAGGGTGTCGATTATTCATATATCATGCGGTGTCGAATGTTTACTACGGTGTTTTGTATTATGGCACTCAAGTTCATTACTACATCAATTAGGCTACCATTAGTCGATCATTATCAGAATTTATGACCTACTGTTAGTAGTGTTATTTCACTAACTTTCCTTGTTAATTTTATTTTTATAAAAGGAAGTAAAAAAAAAAAAAGTAATGTTCTAGCTTTTGACTAACATACCTTTCATTCCCTTCGTTTCATTTTTATATATTTCTCATTTTTATTAATAAATAACATCGTTATAATTATGTCTTTAGAAGCACGGACCAAAGATTTCAGAATCCTAATATGACACAGTTTTATGTAAAAATAAAAAAAGGGGGGGGGGGGGCACACACGTCATAAAATAAGTTCGTGTAAGCATGAGTAGAAAATGTTTATGTAGAGTTTATGAGGGAGACTTGTCGTGGGTATGCTATCAGACAGTGAATAAATAAAGATAGGAAAGAGCTGCAGTGTCTCATGGATTATTAGTATGACGTGGTATTAATTAAAGAAATATCAGTGATTCAGAGGCTACCGTGACGTGACATTGGAGGTCTGGGTTTTCGCAATCGTCAGTGGAAATTAGCGCATATGTGCATAATTAAGCACTCTCCGCTTTAGGTACAAGCATACAAACGTGCTGACGTACGTACATGTCTTAAATATTCTTGCAATATAAATATGTATGTATATATATACACATTTATAAATACATTTTATACATATATATTTACATATATACATATAAATACACACATACTCATATATATATATACACATAGATATGTATGTACATATATAGATAGATAGATTAGTCTTACAACACACTTATCCATCTCTCAATCTATGGATGTGTGTGTGTGTGTGTGTGTGTGTGTGTGTGTGTGTGTGTGTGTGTGTGTGTGTGTGTGTGTGTGTGTGTGTGTGTGTGTGTGCATATCATATATATATATATATATATATATATATATATTGAAAGAATCACCATGCCCATACAGCACTTACCTTCAAAGGCACTGCGCGTCACTGCAGTCCCTGGTCCGTCTCGATGAGCCAGCAAGGCAGTGAGTTTCCCTTCGTCCTTCAGGTAAGCCACTTCGTCCGTGAAAACGGCGTTGAGGAGGGTGGTCGTCGGCGTCCAGAGAACCTCCTTGTCTAGGATGTTGTCGGAGGGAATCTCGCTCATCTGAAACAGGAGGACTCGCTTGTCCCGCCAGCTGGTTCGGAGCTGTGAAGGGGGGAGGGGGGATGTGAAGCAAATGAATTATATTGGTGGTGGTGATGTTATTATCATTGTCAATGTTATTTTTAGTCTTAGTGTTAATGTATAGTTATTGTTACTGTGAAATGATAATGTTAGTGTTAAAGTTAGTTTAATGTTAATGCTACCGTTCATGCTAATGACCAGTGCTGAGGTTAACGTTAGTATAATCAACAAGAGTTAAGTCCCAACCACTGCACTTGCATTACCTTCATCTTAGCCTTCCATATACTGCCGTAGACATCTACCTCCAAGACCTCCATCAAAGACAAGGTCAAATTCAGGTCAGTGAAGAACTGGTGAGGTCGTCGTCGTTGGTATGTGTCAGGCAGTGGCAAGAGCAGTGAGCAGATTTCGTCGCTGCTGTCACTGCAGTCCTCCAGGCCGTCACAGCGATTCTCCAGAGGTATGCAGAGGCCATTCGAACACGTGAACTGATCCTGTGGTAGAAAATAAGTGGCACTTCCGTCGTACTGTTATGCCGTGTTATCAGGCATGGATTTCAGTTTCGTGTCTCGGTGCGTTAATGTAGCGTTTTCCCCGTCAGTTTCTAGACTGATTATAAAAGTCGTGCCTGGTAAAACTGACCACGTTACCTATATCAGTTTTCAAAATACATATTCTCTCTCTCTCTCTCTCTCTCTCTCTCTCTCTCTCTCTCTCTCTCTCTCTCTCTCTCTCTCTCTCTCTCTCTCTCTCTCTCACTCACTCTCACTCTCTTTATCTTTTTCCTTCTCTCCCTCCCTTTCTTCCTCCATCACCCCCCCTCTCTCACTCTCTTATTCCCTCATCCTGCCCCCTTTCTCCCTTCTCCTTCCTACCCTCTCCCTCCCTCTCCCTTCTCCTTCCTACCCTCTCCCTCCCTCTCCCTCTCCTAACCCAAACCTTCTCTATACAACCACCCCTACCTTCGCACAAGCAGTTAAGGTCATGTTCCTGCTTCCTGAATGACTTAACGACCACTCGAAACGACCGACGGGTAGGAGCCCCGTGTGCATGGCAGTCGCTATCACATCCCCCTCCTCGTCCACCAGACTCAGGGTCCGTTCGTCTTCCTCGCCTCCTTCCTGAATGACTTTGCCGAAGAGGGATAAATACCTTGCCCGTCTCTGGTGGGGGACGAGGGAGAAGGTCTCGGCGCGGTCGTCCTTATCCACGCGGAGCTCGAAAGTTAGGTTCAGTGGGGTCTTTCGAGGGGAGGAGGAGGGAGGGAGGGTAAGAGAAGGGGAAGGGACGGGGCGGGAGGGAGGAAGGGGGAGGGAGGGTAAGAGAGGGGGAAGGGACGGGGAGGGCAGGAGGGAGGAAGGGTAAGAGAGGGGAAGGGAAGGAGGGAGAG
>NC_061820.1:8757503-8762503 GCF_019202785.1 Penaeus chinensis
AAGCTTCCTGGTGGGGGCGAAGCGGGTTATGGTAACATGGGTCTCTGCGTGGTTATTATGAATTATTTATTTTACTTATTATAATTATCATTATCATTATCATTATTATTGATGCTCTTATTGTTGTATCATTATCATTTTCAATATCATCATCATCATCATTATCGGTATCATTATCATCATTATTATTATTTGTTCAGAGCTCACAGCATTTTGTCTTTACCATTGTATGTATGTGCCATGGTTACAAATAATATAAATTTAACGATGACGTGATCAACAAAGTACAAATACACAAGTACAAAAATAATATGTTGAAGTTGATAGCTACTGATGAGGGTTGCAAATGCGGTTCAGGCAAGTAGCTATTAGGTGCACATATGCATGCACGCACGCCTTCACGGACATACACATATACACACAATCCAAATACGCACAAATATAAGTAAATACAAACGCGCGCGCGCGCACACACACACACACACACACACACACACACACACACACACACACACACACACACACACACACACACACACATACATTTATACATGTGTGTGTGTCTTTGATTTGTAACCCATGAAACGTACCTTTTAGACAGAAGACAGTCACCCATAAAACCATCTTCCACGCCGTTTTCTTTGACGCTTTTCCATCCGCCATATTCTTCACAATTCTTTCCAATGAATATTCTTGCAGGAGAAAAAGCTGTGATCGTTATATCTTCAAGCCAATTCTTCCTGTGTGTGGTCTTTCTTTACGCTCGGACAGGCATTGTAGGAAAAACACTGTAAAGCAACAAAGAACCACAGATGTGAAAAAAAAACTTACTCTATAAGATCATTTCATTTACTCTCCACAAAATAGACAGAAAAACACGACACCTTTCTTGTGAACCAACTAACTAATATCCCGACCTACTAATTCTCTCCACAAAATAAACAGAAATGACCCGACATCTAGCTTATCTCTTAACCTACCTGCACTTAAGAATAATTTCCATCCACAAGTCTTTACCGTTGACTTGCCTTCCTCGACGACATTGTAAGACTGTATCCGTTTCTGAGAATTATGTCTTATGGAGAGTTATTTTCTTTTGCGATCGTCATACATCGGGCAGTCCTGTTACGAGGGTCTTTGTGAGAATAAATAAATACCATTTAACTGTTGTTTACTGTGCTGACCAATGACGTCGAACTGCTGATGTAGATTAGTGGTTATAAATAGGTCTACTAATCGTACAGCCATTTATTTGGTGTGTTTGGGTTGTTGGTTAGGTAAAGATCAAGGTATGTTAGGGTTAGTTCTCTCTCTCTCTCTCTCTCTCTCTCTCTCTCTCTCTCTCTCTCTCTCTCTCTCTCTCTCTCTCTCTCTCTCTCTCTCTCTCTCTCTTCTCTGTCTCTCTCTTCCTCTATCTCTCTCTCCCATTTTCGCTCTCTCTCTCTCTCTCTCTCTCTCTCTCTCTCTCTCTCTAGCTATCTATCTATCTCTATCTCTCTCCCTTCCCCCTCCCTCTCTCCCTTCCCCCTCCCTATCTCCCCCTTCCCCCTCCCTCTCTCCCTTCCCCCTCCCTCTCTCCATTCCCCCTCCCTCTCTCCCCTTCCCCCTACCTGTCTCCCTTCCCCCTTCGTCTTTCCCTTCCCCCTCCCTCTCTCCCCTTCCCCCTCCCTCTCTCCCTTCCCCCTCCCTCTCCCCCCTCTTTCCCTCTCTCCCCTCCTTCCCTCCCTCCCTCCCTCCTCTCTCTCTCTCTCTCTCTCTCTCTCTCTCTCTCTCTCTCTCTCTCTCTCTCTCTCTCCTCCCCCTCCCCCTCCCCCTCCCCCCCCTCTCTCCATTACCCCACCTTCTCTCTATACCCATCATTCTCCAACACTTAACATCCACGACACACGCAGCTCTTAAATTGTGCCCCAAACGTCGTGCCATTCCACTGCAAAACTATCATTATCATTCTTACTCCGGAGTCGCCAATGTTTACGCACAGGAGTCGAAACAGGAATCCAAAACAACGTTAGGAAAAACATAACGATAATATGTATGTTGACAACGTATCGACTAAGTATTGACGTTGGGTGTTTTTCTAACCTTGTGATCGGAAAATTCCCAGTCGTATATACTTGTTCTTCACGTTGTGGTTAATAACAGTATTCTTGTAGTAAGCCTTGTCATTATAATTGCGTTGTTATGTATTATTGTAGTTTTTTAATATAATCTTACTTGCTACATAGTTATGATAAGTGAATTATTATGACCATGATGATAACTCGGATGATGATAATGATGAATATCATTACTAGTATTTTTATCGTTACCATAACATAGTGATTATTACTACTACTATTATTGTTGTTGTTAATGTTATATATATATCATTGTAATTTCTATATTATAATTATTATTATTATCATTATGATTATTATTATCAGTATGATTGTTATTATCATTATCATTATTTTTATTATTATAATTATTATTAGTAGTAATAGCAGCACCATTAATGATAATAATAAAGAGAATGATAATGGTAAAATAATGATAATATTAATAATAATGATAAAGGTGGTGGCAAGGATAACCATGATAATGATAACGAGAAGGAAAATTATAATGATAAATATAATGTTACTACTACTATTGATGATGATAATAACAACAACAAAAATAAAAAATACAATAGTAATGATAATAATAATAATGATAACAAGAATCAATTTCGTATAAGATACATATACAATTATTAGAATACAATACAAAACCAATGTTAAAATATATATATATACCAATAAAAGCAAAATATTTAAAAAAAAAAAAAAAAAAAAATGAAAAACACTAAATAACTAAAAGACAAGCAAACAAGCCTAGGGCAAACTACAAAAACCGCAGGTTATTAACCCCAAACAGCAAATTTGTAATTATCCGAGATGGCTTAATGAGTTAGCACCTGCCT
Organism: Penaeus chinensis; assembly: GCF_019202785.1. NCBI lineage: Eukaryota > Metazoa > Arthropoda > Malacostraca > Decapoda > Penaeidae > Penaeus > Penaeus chinensis. The sequence continues at coordinate 8,760,448 of NC_061820.1, forward strand.
TCGAGGCGGGGGGACTGGGGTTCGATTCCCCAGTCCTTTTAATTTTACTCGCGATTTCTTGTTCATAAATGCATTGCTTTTATTGATGATACAAATGATAATCATAATACCATAATTAAACAGAATTATATATATATATATGATTTGGAGGGCGCGCGGGAGCTGAGATTCAATATACTAACCTTCGGTCTGATACAGAGATAAAAAAAAATTGTGAGGTCTCCGACCCTTCTCCCCCCACCATCCTGGACCGTAACTCCTCCCCCCCCCCCCTTATCCTCCTCACCCTTGTTTCCCTTAATCTCCCTTAGTCTCCCCTACCTCCCTTTTGCTTTAGTCTCCCCCTTTACCCTCTTCTCAAACCTTTTCCTCCCCCTTCTCTCTCTCTCTCTCTCTCTTTCTCTCTCTCTCTCTCTCTCTCCCCCCCCCCCCCCCCCCCCCCTTTTTCTCCACGTATCCTGACACCCATACCTTATTTACTCTACTTGCTATCCTTCGTCTCTCCTAAATACTTTCATTCTCTTGCTCTCACTTCTTCCTCGTTCATTTCCTCGTTCCCTTTCCTTTCATTTTCCTCTTTCCCCTTCCTAATCTTGCGTCCCTCCTTACTTTCCATCATGCTGATCTTTTCTCCTTCCCCGTTCCTTCGTTATGCTATCTTATCCTTTACTCTCGTTTTCTCCAATTCCTCTTTCACTCCTTTCGTTCATTTCTCTTCTCTTCTACTTTGTGATCTACGTTCTTCTGTATCTTTCTATCCCCCATACTAGTCTCCTCGCTTTCTACTCTTTCTATTCCCCCGTTGACCTTACTAATTTCTTTCATTTCCATCTCTCGGTCCTTTAATTTCTCTCATTTTAGTCCTTTTCCTTAAGCTTTCGTCCTCACACCTACCCTCTACCCCCTACCCTAGTACCCTACCTATCCCCTTGACACCCTTGATATCTGAACCCCGAATCCTGAACCCCGAATCCCGAATCCTGAATCCCGAACTTGGGTAATCCAGCGGGCGGCGCTCAAGCACGCTGGAGATGATTCCTTCCCACATAACACGGATACACTGATACTGCCAGACCTTGTATTTAATGAAGTGTATAAATAAAACTTATATCTGTAATTTCCCGAGTTTTCCTCTTTGAGCTTCAATGCTTCGAATTAGTAAGGTGATTTATTTTACGTGTTTTTACCGTGTTATTTTATTATATTCGGTCTTTTAAGGGTAGATGGGGATCTTAATATAATCTTGCTCATTCTCTTATACACTAATTTAAATTCTTAATGATTTCGACGCTTTTATCATTCGTTTTAGTACCAAACCCCTCCCCTTTTTTCCCTACTATTTTCATTTTACGTTATTTTGTTTTTATAATTTTAAAACTTGCTTAAATCCCTAGTTTTATAATTAATCATTTTTATTAGTCTTGGGTAACTGTTTTATGACTTTTTTATATATGTAAAACTTGCCACGTCACCACCTTAATTGTTCTTTTTACTTATTAATGGGGGCTCACAGGTGATACTCGGGATAGGGAATATATTACGAATGACTTTTACCGTGTTATGACTTTTATTTTGATAAGCAAGTGTATCGTGTTATTTTTCTTACTTTCTGTGTTTTTAACATTCCGTTAATCTTTCAATGTTCCTTTTTAGTAGGTTTTTCACCTGGTTGCTTTATCGTTTTATTATTGTCCATTTTTAATAGTTCATAGTGTTTAAAATGTATTCTTAATTATTTACTTTTTATATGTTCAAATAACTGTTGCCAAAGTGACGGGGCCTAACCTGTATAAATACACCTGCGAAATAAATCTAAAAGGAAGTTGTCTCTGGACTCGGTGTTTGAGTGTACCCCTGGATTACCCTATACTGTGGCGTCGTTGGAGCAGCAAGAACAAGGTTGTGTTTGAGCCATTTGTACATGCCAGTTAGGACAGTGCTGGACGTGGGCATTTAAGCTAACACAGGGTTTACCAAGTTTTATTGGCCAGCACCAGCCGGAGATTCCCCATTCATTTTTAAGTTTAAGTAATTTTATGTACCCGTTCCTTCAGGA
>NC_061820.1:8770003-8772503 GCF_019202785.1 Penaeus chinensis
GTTAGACAGATAGATATAAAGAGAGAGTGTGTTTGTATGTAGATATTTCACACACACACACACACACACAAATATAAACTACACACAAGGAAAAATAAATAAAGATATATAAGTACAAAGTTTCTAAGGATTATTACATCGCAGACCAAAAACAAACAAAAATAAACAAAAGCTGCTCATCCTTTCATTTTATTATTTTCATTTTTGTTATTATTACCATTATTATTTTTATTCATGTAGCGAAACGATTGATCGTGTATTTATGAATGAACTAATCGCATCGCAGACTAAAAACAAACAAACAAACAAAAATAAAAAACTGTTCATCCGATTTATCGCATATTCACAAATATTTTTTCCCTTTTTATTGTCATCTTTCTATGCACTTCTCTCTCTCTCTCTCTCTCTTTCTTTCCCTCCTCATCTTTCCCTTCTCTTTCATTCTTTCTCTTTCTCTCTTTTTATCTTCTTTCTTTATCTCTATCCTTTTCATCTCTCTTTCGCTTTCTCTCTTTTTCCTCCTCCTTTCTTCTCTCTCTCTCTCTGGCATTTTCTTGATCGGGTTAACGGCAAATAGTTACAATGATTATTTCAGTGGATAGACCTGCATATTACTTACATTTTTTCCGTTATCACGCCGATAGAGAGAGAATGTGTGTATTTTTTCCATTCATTTATATGTATGTACGTTTGAGTTCCATGCACTCAAAAGTTAAAGCAAACTAAACATCATAAACAAAATCAAAGAAATCCCCCCCAAGAGCAAACTGTAAAACATGCAGCTTATTAACTCCGAACAGCAAATTACTAAATATCCAAGATGGCTCAATGAGTTAGCACCTGCCTTCGAGGCGGGGGGACTGGGGTTCGATTCCCCAGTCCTTTTCATTTTACTCGCGATTTCTTGGTCATAAATGCATTGGTTTTATTGATGAGACCGACAATAATCATACAATACCATAAGTAAACAGAATTTTAAAAATATATGATTTGGAGGACGCGCGGGAGATGAGATTCAGAATACTAACCTTAGTATCTTCGGTTTGATACAGAGATAATAAGAGATATAAAAATTGATAGATAGACAGATAGATAGAAAGATATATAAATATATATTGATAGATAAATAGACAGAGAGAGGGGGAAGACAGAGACAGAGAGAGAGAAATCTATAACCGTCAAAATCGAGTTTATCTGATCTCATCTAAATTAATTTCACAGATATTTAAATTTGTGTTTCCGTCGCAGACAATGTTAAAAAAAAAAAAAAAAATAAAAATAAAAAAAATAAAACGCCTCAATTGTGTTTCTGAATGAGAAAGAAGCCTGTCCTTAAAAAAACAATTAGGGATATCCACGGACAGAGAAAGAGAGAAAAAGAGAGAGACAGAGAGAGAGAGAGAAAGAGAGAGAGAGAGACAGAAAGAGAGAGAAAGAGAGAGAAAGAAAAAGAGAGAGAGCGAGAGAGAGAGAGGGAGAGTGAGAGAGAGAGACAGAGAGCAATAGAGAAAGCGAGAGAGAGAGAGAATTGAGGTAATTTCTGCCCAGAACAGCCATCCACCTTGACATTTACCTGTGAACAAACCATTCTCCTCCCCCCTCCCCTATTTAGTCCAGTCGGACACACGAAGACATACTTGTGGACAGATGAGTAAATCCACATGGCAACAGCACGGGTATTTTGCTTAAACCTCACATTTTAAGTGTCTGTCTGACTGTCTGTCTGTCGGTCTGTCTGGTCGGATGTCTGGTTGGCACCCTGGCTCTTGCTCCGGCTGATTCTCTTTCTCTCACTCTTTCTTTCTTTCCTTTTCTCTTTGTCTCTGTCTCTGTCTTTTTCTTTTTCTCTTTCTCTCTTTCTTACTTTTCTTCACTCTCTCTCTTTCTCCTTTTTTCTCTCTCTCTCCTTCTCTTTCTCTCTCTCTCCTTCTCTTGCCTTCCTCTCTCTCTCTCTCTCTCTCTCTCTCTCTCTCTCTCTCTCTCTCTCTCCCTCCCTCCCTCCCTCCCTCCCTCCCTCCCTCCCTCCCTCCCTCCCTCCCTCCCTCCCTCCCCCCCTCTCTCTCTCTCTCTCTCCCTCCCCCTCCTTCCCTCTCCCTCTCTCTACCTATCTAACTCTCCTTATCAGTCAATTATCTATCCATCTCAATAAGTCCTTGCGGTGAATGGCAAGACAATCGTCATTTACATAACCACGGATTTCAAAACGCGTTGTGGTAGGTGACTCATGGATTATGCAAAATAATATGGAAATTAGGTAATCTGTATGCAGCGCTATAATTTCAGCGTCGAGGGATTACTTTCGAGAATTCTATGAATTATTGTAATGATTTGTGAAGTTGTGTAAAACTGGGTCGTTTCTTATTATTTTTATTGTATCTAATTTCATTTTTTTTTTCAGCCAGGACGGTGGTGACCTTCGCCCTCGCTCGTCCTGAATTCCCCTCAAGATGCGTGCTTGCTTCAGGAATTCCTTTTGGCGAATTTGCGAAAATATATATAT
>NC_061820.1:8790003-8805003 GCF_019202785.1 Penaeus chinensis
AACATGCAGCTTATTAACCCAGAAAAGAAATTTCTAGCCGTCTAAATCGAGTTTATCTGAATTTATCTAATAGAAATTTAAATTTGTGTTTCCGTTGCAGACAATGCTTAAAACAATCAGAAACAAATTAAAACAAATAATGTCTTTCTTTCTTAATGAGAAAGAAGCCTGTCCTTTAAAAAACAGGCTTATCCATGGACAGAGAGGGACCGAGAGCGAGAGAGAGAGATGTTTGAAAAAATTAAGGCAACAGAGAAAAGGCTACCACAAGGAGGCAGAAACCCAGACAGTGACACGAGGGCGTGATTAATTAACGGAATTCTGTAACACATATGCAGGCCTACCCGTGAAAATAATCAACATTTTTATGATTATGTACCGATTAAGAAAATGATTGAGAGTTGGAGAAAGTTTATTCATAATTATAAGATAAATCATTTCGCTCTATGAATAATAAAATAATATTTAAATGAAAGGATAAACAGCTTTTATTTATTTTGATTTGTTTGTTTTTTGGTCTGCGAAGTAATAAGCATTAGAATGTTTTTAGTTTGTATTTATTGTTTGTGTGTGTGTGTGTGTATGTGTGTGTGTGTGTGTGTCTAACCTTGCTTATGTATGCCTCTTTATCCTTGTTCTTTAGATAATCTTCATTTGATTCTTCAGTCACTGGCAGCAAGTTAGATCGAGTCTTATTCTAAAATGTCTTTCCCAATTACTGTAGTTTAATCAAACCGCAGACAATGAGGCTGATATTTTAACCTCATTCGCAATTTAAACGTTTTTCAAAAATCTGTTTGGTTATTTTACATATTATAAGAACTGTTAATATAATTACTAAGTCTCTATGTATCTGTCCTTCAGTCTAGTCTGTCTGTGCCTGCCAGTTATCTATCTCTCTGTCTATCTGAATCTGTCTACCAGTTTACCTCTTTCTCTTGTCCATTAAGTATCCTTCATCTAATAATTTACACGTAGGCAACAAGTTTCATTGAGTTTTATCCTAAAATGTCTAATCTTTCCTATTTACATCTTTTTCAAATCCACAGACACTGAGAATAAAAGTTTGTTTGCCGTTTGATTGGTTATGGTTTGTAATATAATTATCTTTAGAATAGGTTTAGTTTGTTGTATCTCAGCAACCCCCCCCCCCCTCTCTCTCTCTCTTCGTTTCTTTGTGCATGTGTCTCCCTCTCTCCCCCTCTCTCTTTTTCCCTTTCTCTCTCTTTCGCTCTCATTCTCTCTCTCTTTCGCTCTCTCTCTCTCTCTCTTTCGCTTTCTCTGTCTCTCTATCTCTATCTCTATCTCTTTATCTCTCTCTCTCACCTCACACACATACAAATATACACAGACATAAAAGAGATATCCAAAAAAAAAAAAAAAAAAAAAAAAAAATGCAAAACCTGTAGCTCATTTACTCCGAACAGCAGTTCCATTAATATCCAAGATGGCTCAATGAGTTAGCACCTGCCTTCGAGGCGGGGGGACTAGGGTTCGATTCCCCAGTCCTTTTCATTTTAAAATCGATTTCTTGGTCATAAATGCATTGGTTTTATTGATGATACCAATAATAATCATAATACCATAATTAAACAGAATTAAAAAATATATACATATGATTTGGAGACGCGCGGGAGCCGAGATTCAAAATACTAACCTTAGTATCTTCGGTTTGATACAGAGATAAGAGATATAAAAGATTGATAGGTAGGCAGATAGACAGAAAGATATATATTAATAGATAGATAGACAGGGAGAGAAGGGGGGAGAAAGAGCAAAAGAGAGAAATCTATAGCCGTCTAAATCGAGTTTATCAGAATTTATTCAACAGATATTTAAATTTGTGTTTCCGTTGCATGTTTAAAAAAACAGAAACAAATTGAAACAAATAGTTTCTATGGACAGACAGAGAGGAAGAGAGAGAGAGAGAAAACGAGAGAAAGAAAGAGAGAGAGAGAGAGAGAGGAAGAGCGAGAGAGAGAGAGAGGAAGAGCGAGAGAGAGAGAGAGAGAGAAGAAGAAGAAGAGAGAGAGAGAGAGAGAAGAAGAAGAAGAAGAAGAAGAGAGAGAGAGAGAGGGGGGGGGTGAGGGAGGGAGGGAGAGAGATGTTTGAGAAAATTAAGGCAACAGAGAAAAGGCTACCACAAGGAGGCCAAAACCCAGACAGTGACAAGATGACGTGATGAATTAACGGAAAATCTGTAACACATATGCAGGCCTACCCATGAAACAATCAACATTTTTATGATTATGTACAGATAATCCGATTAAGAAAATGTCTGAGAGTGAGAGAGAGTTTACTTATAATTATAAGAAATGGTTTCGCTCCATGAATAATAATAATTAAATTAAAGTATAAACAGCTTTTATTTCTTTTATTTGTTTGTTTTTGGTCTGCGAAGTAATAAAGATTAGTATGTATTTACTGTGTGTGTGTGTCAGTATGTGAAATGTGTACATATATATAAGGATGACAAAACATACACTCTCTCTATATCAATCTGTCTAACCTTGCTTATGCCTTTCTCCTTTCCATAAGATATTCTTCATTTGCTTCTTCAATCAGTGGCAGCAAGTTAGATCGAGTCTTATTATAAAATATCTTTCCCGATTACTGTAGTTTAATCAAACCGCATAAACTGAGGCTGATATTTTAACCTCATTCGGAATTCAACGTTTTTTTTTAAATCTGTTTGGTTATTTTACTTATTATAAGAACTGTTGATAGAATGCCTAGATTTATGGCCCAGAAATCGAGAGTAAAAGGAAAAGGACTGGGGAATCGAACCCCAGTCCCCCCGCCTCGAAGGCAGGTGCTAACTCATTGAGCCATCTTGGATATTTACGTAATTGCTGTTCGGAGTTAATAAGCTACAGGTTTCGCTTTTTTTTTTCGTTGCAATGTTTATTTTGTATATCTCTTTTATGTCTGTGTATATTTGTATGTGTGAGGTGTGAGAGAGAGAGAGAGATAGAGAGAGAGAGATAGAGAGAAAGAGAGAGAGAGATAAAGAGATAGAGAGAGAGAGAGAGCGAAAGAGAGAAAGAATGAGAGCGAAAGAGAGAGAGAAAGGGAGAAAGAGAGAGAGAGAAAAAGAGAAAGAGAGAGAGAGAGAGAAAGAGACATGCACATATAAACGGAGAGAGAGAGAGAGGGGGGGGGGGTTGTTGACATACAACAAACTAAACTTATTCTAAAGATAATTATATTACAAACCATAACCAATCGAACTGAAAACAAACTTTTATTCTCAGTGTCTGTGGATTTTAAAAAAAATGTAAATAGGAAAGATTAGACATTTTACGATAAAACTCAATGAAACTTGTTGCCTACGTGTAAATTATTAGATGAAGGATATTTAATGGACAAGAAAAAGAGGTAAACTGGTAGACATATTTAGATAGAGAGATAGATAATTGGCAGGCACAGACAGACTGACACATACATAGAGAGAGACTTATCTGCAATAATATTGTATCTCTGAAAAATGCAGGCCTATCAATAAATCAAATTATAAATATAGCCGTTTTTATGATACGATGAGCATACCGGTTAAGTGGTGATGAAAAGGTTAAATGTAGATAAAGACAGATAGATAGAGCGATAAAGAGAGATAAAGAGAGAGGGAGAGATAGAAAGCGAGAAAGAGAGAGAGGGAGAGATAGAAAGCGAGAAAGAGAGAGAGGGAGAGATAGAAAGCGAGAAAGAGAGAGAGGGAGAGATGGAAAGCGAGAAAGAGAGGGAGAGATAGAAAGCGAGAAAGAGAGAGAGGGAGAGATAGAAAGCGAGAAAGAGAGAGAGAAAGAGAGAAAGAGAGAGAGGAGAGAATAAGGAAGAGAGAAAGAGAGAGAGAAAGAGAGAAAGAGAGAGAGGAGAGAATAAGGAAGAGAGAAAGAGAGAGAGAGTTATATTTCAAATAGAGAAGTTTATGATTTCGTTTCCCATAATTCAAATTATTGTTATTGTTGTACCATTTAATCATATCTCTCGCTATTACCGTTACTACTGTAATTATTATTCTCTGGTATTATTACTCTCTTCAGATGCAACAATATTAAAACATATGATTTGGTGACGCGCGGGAGCTGAGATTCAAAATACTAACCTTAGATCTAAATCGAGTTTAATTGATATCATCTGATTTAAATTTGTGTTTCCGTTGCAGACAATGTTAAAGAAGATAATAGATATAAAAAAAAAGATAGATAGACAGACAGGGAGATAGAGGGGAGATGAAAGAGAAAATGAGAGAAATACAAACTACACACACAGAATTTTAAAAATTCAGACAAATAAATACAAACTTTCTAATGATTATTACGTCGCAGACCAATAACAAACAAAAAAGAAGTAAATCCTGTTCAACCTTACATTTTTTTTTTGTTTTATTATTATTATTACTATTATTTTCATTCGTGTAGCGAAACAATTTATCTGTATTTATGAATAAATTAAACACCTTTAAGTGATAATCACACCGCAGACTAAAAAAAAAGAAAGAAAAAAAAAAAAAAAATCAAATCATCGTATATTTATATTTGTTTCTCTTTTATTGTCATCTTCCTTTGCATCTCCCTTTCTCTCTCTCTCTTTCTTTCCCTCCTCCTCTTTCTCTTTTCTCTTCTTTCTGTTTCTATATCCTTTCCTTCTCTCTCTCTCTCTCTCTCTCTCTCTCTCTCTGGCTTTTTCTTGATCGGGTTTAACGGCAAATAGTCACGTTGAGAGTTTCCATTGATAGGCCAGCACATTTCTTTCAGAATTTCGTTATTTCATCACGCCGTATTTTCACTTGATTGGGCCTTTGCTTCCTCATGTTAGCGAGACAGAGATAAAGATGGAGATGCATAGATATATAGACAGATAGATAGATATACAGAGAGAGTATATTTTGTCATTCTTTTATATGCACACAAAAGTTAAAGCAAACTAAACATAATAAACAAAATCAAAGAAATCCCCCAAGAGCAAACTGCAAAACATGCAGCTTATTAACCCAGAAAAGAAATTTCTAGCCGTCTAAATCGAGTTTATCTGAATTCATCTAATAGAAATTTAAATTTGTGTTTCCGTTGCAGACAATGCTTAAAACAATCAGAAACAAATTAAAACAAATAATGTCTTTGTTTCTTAATGAGAAAGAAGCCTGTCCTTTAAAAAAACAGGCTTATCCATGGACAGAGAGGGGCCGAGAGAGAGAGAGAGAGAGAGAGAGAGAACAAGGAGGCCAAAACCCAGACAGTGACACGATGGCGTAATGAATTAACGGAATTCTGTAACACATATGCAGGACTACCCATGAAAATAATCAACATTTTTATGATTATACCGATAATCCGATTAAGAAAATGTTTGAGAGTGAGAGAGAGGAAAAAAGGAGAAAGTTTATTCATAATTATAAGATAAATCTTTCGCTCCATGAATAATAAAATAATATTTAAATGAAAGGATAAACAGCTTTTATTTATTTTTATTTGTTTGTTTTTGGTCTGCGAAGTAATAAGCATTAGAATGTGTTTAGTTTGTATTTATTGTTTGTGTGTGTGTGTGTGTGTGTGTGTGTGTGTGTGTGTCTAACCTTGCTTATGTGTGCCTCTTTCTCCTTGTCCTTTAGATAATCTTCATTTGATTCTTCAGTCACTGGCAGCAAGTTAGATCGAGTCTTATTCTAAAATGTCTTTCCCAATTACTGTAGTTTAATCAAACCGCAGACAATGAGGCTGATATTTTAACCTCATTCGCAATTTAAACGTTTTTCAAAAATCTGTTTGGGTTATTTTACATATTATAAGAACTGTTAATAGAATTACTAAGTCTCTATGTATCTGTCCTTCAGTCTAGTCTGTCTGTCCCTGCCAGTTATCTCTCTGTCTATCTGAGTCTGTCTACCAGTTTACCTCTTTCTCTTGTCCATTAAGTATCCTTCATCTAATAATTTACACGTAGGCAACAAGTTTCATTGAGTTCTATCCAAAAATGTCTAATCTTTCCTATTTACATCTTTTTTAAATCCACAAACACTGAGAATAAAAGTTTGTTTCCAGTTTGATTGGTTATGGTTTGTAATATAATTATCTTTAGAATAGATTTAGTTTGTTGTATCTCAGCACCCCCCCCCCCCCCTCTCTCTCTCTTCGTTTCTTTGTGCATGTGTCTCCCTCTCTCTCTCCCTCTCTCTTTCTCCCTTTCTCTCTCTTTCGCTCTCATTATCTCTATCTTTCGCTCTCTCTCTCTCTCTCTTTCGCTCTCCCTCTCTCTCTCTCTCTCTCTTTCGCTTTCTCTCTCTCTCTATCTATATCTCTTTCTCTCTCTCTCTTTCGCTTTCTCTCTCTCTCTATCTCTCTCTTTCTCTCTCTCTCTCACTCCACACACAGACAAATATACACAGACATAAAAGAGATATACAAAATAAACATTGCAATGCAAAAAAAAAAAAAAAAAAAAAAATGCTCATTAACTCCGAACAGCACATTCTTATATATCCAAGATGGCTCAATGAGTTAGCACCTGCCTTCGAGGCGGGGGTCTGGGGTTCGATTCTCCAGTCCTTTTCATCTTAAAATCGATTTCTTGGTCATAAATGCATTGGTTTTATTGATGATACCAATAATAATCATAATACCATAATTAAACAATTAAAAAAATATATACATATGATTTGGAGACGCGCGGGAGCCGAGATTCAAAATAATAACCTTAGTATCTTCGGTTTGATACAGAGATAAGAGATATAAAAGATTGATAGGTAGGCAGATAGACAGAAAGATATATATTGATAGATAGATAGACAGGGAGAGAAGGGGGAGAAAGAGCAAAAGAGAGAAATTTATAGCTGTCTAAATCGAGTTTATCAGAATTTATTCAACAGATATTTAAATTTGTGTTTCCGTTGCATGTTTAAAAAAACAGAAACAAATTGAAACAAATAGTTTCTATGGACAGACAGAGAGGAAGAGAGAGAGAGAGAAAACGAGAGAAAGAAAGAGAGAGAGAGAGAGAGAGGAAGAGCGAGAGAGAGAGAGAGGAAGAGCGAGAGAGAGAGAGAGAGGAAGAGAGAGAGAGAGAGAGAAGAAGAGAGAGAGAGAGAGAGAGAGAGGGTGAGGGAGAGAGATGTTTGAGAAAATTTAGGCAACAGAGAAAAGGCTACCACAAGGGCTAGGGAGAGAGGGGTGGGGGAAATAGATAGATAGATAGATAGATAAAGAGAAAAGGCTACCACAAGGAGGCCAAAACCCAGACAGTGACACGATGGCGTGATGAATTAACGGAATTCTGTAACACATATGCAGGCCTAACCATGAAAATAATCAACATTTTTAGGATTATGTACAGATAATCCGATTAAGAAAATGTCTGAGAGTGAGAGAGAGTTTACTTATAATTATAAGAAATCTTTTCGCTCCATGAATAATAATAATTAAATGTAAGGGTAAACAGCTTTTATTTCTTTTATTTGTTTGTTTTTGGTCTGCGAAGTAATAAAGATTAGTATGTATTTACCGTGTGTGTGTGTCAGTATGTGAAATGTGTACATATATATAAGGATAACAAAACATACACTCTCTCTATATCAATCTGTCTAACCATGCTTATGCCTTTCTCCTTTCCATAAGATAATCTTCATTTGATTCTTCAATCAGTGGCAGCAAGTTAGATCGAGTCTTATTCTAAAATGTCTTTCCCGATTACTGTAGTTTAATCAAACCGCATAAACTGAGGCTGATATTTTAACCTCATTCGGAATTCAACGTTTTTTTTAAATCTGTTTGGTTATTTTACCTATTATAAGAACTGTTGATAGAATTACTAGATTTATGGCCCAGAAATCGAGAGTACAATCAAAAGGACTGGGGAATCGAACCCCAGTCCCCCCGCCTCGAAGGCAGGTGCTAACTCATTGAGCCATCTTGGATATTTTCAACTTTGCTATTCGGAGTTAATGAGCTACAGGTTTTGCTGAGATATAACAAACTAAACCTATTCTAAAGATAATTATATTACAAACCATAGCCAGTCAAACTGAAAACAAACTTTTATTCTCAGTGTCTGTGGATTTAAAAAAAAAAAATGTAAATAGGAAAGATTAGACATTTTAGAATAAAAATCAATGAAACTTGTTGCCTACGTGTAAATTATTAGATGAAGGATATTTAATGGACAAGAGAAAGAGGTAAACTGGTAAACAGATTTAGATAGAGAGATAGATAATTGGCAGGCACAGACAGACTGACAGATACATAGAGAGAGACTTATCTGCAATAATATTGTGTCTCTGAAAAATGCAGGCTTATCTTTAAATCAAATTATAAATATAGCCGTTTTATGATACGATGAGCATACCGGTTAAGTGGTAATGAAAAGGTCAAAGGTAGATAAAGAGAGATAGATAGAGAGATCAAGAGAGAGGGAGAGATAGAGTGATAAAGAGAGAGAGGGAGAGATAGAAAGCGAGAAAGAGAGAGAGGGAGAGATAGAAAGCGAGAAAGAGAGAGAGAGAGAAAGAGAGAAAGAGAGAGAGAGGAGAGAATAAGGAAGAGAGAAAGAGAGAGAGAGTTATATTTCAAATAGAGAAGTTTATGATTTCGTTTCCCATAATTCAAATTATCGTTATTGTTGTACCATTTAATCATATCTCTCGCTATTACCGTTACTACTGTAATATTTATTTTCTGGTACTATTACTCTCTTCATATGCAACAATATTAAAACAGATGATTTGGAGACGCGCGGGAGCTGAGATTCAAAATACTAACCTTAGATCTAAATCGAGTTTAATTGATATCATCTGAATTAAATTTGCGTTTCCGTTGCAGACAATGATAAAGAAGATAATAGATATAAAAAAAATGATAGATAGATAGACAGACAGGGAGATAGAGGGGAGATAAAAGAGAAAATGAGAGAAATACAAACTACACACACAGAATTTTAAAAATTCAGATAAATAAATACAAACTTTCTAATAATTATTACGTCGCAGACCAATAACAAACAAAAAAGAAGTAAATCCTGTTCAACCTTACATTTTTGTTTTATTTTCATTATTATTATTACTATTATTTTCATTCGTGTTGCGAAACGATTTATCTGTATTTATTAATAAATTAAACACCTTTGAGTGATAATTACACCGCAGACTAAAAAAAAAAAAAAAAAATCAAATCATCGTATATTTATATTTTTTTCTCTTTTATTGTCATCTTCCTATGCATCTCCCTTTCTCTCTCTCTTTCTTTCCCTCCTCCTCTTTCTCTTCTCTCTTCTTTCTGTTTCTATATCCTTTCCTTCTCTCTCTCTCTCTCTCTCTCTCTCTCTCTCTCTCTCTCTCTCTCTCTCTCTCTCTCTCTCTCTCTCTCTCTCTGACATTTTCTTGACCTGATTAACGGCAAATAGTCACGTTAAGAGTTTTCATTGATAGGCCTTCACATTTCTTTCAGAATTTCGTTATTTCATCTCGCCGTATTTTCACTTGATTGGGCCTTTGCTTCCTCATGTTAGAGAGCCAGAGATAAAGATGGAGATACATAGATAGATAGACAGATAGATAGATAGTTAGATAGATATACAGAGTGAGTATATTTTGCCATTCTTTTATATGCACGCAAAAGTTAAAGCAAACTAAACATAATAAACAAAATCAAAGAAATCCCCCAAGAGCAAACTGCAAAACATGCAGCTTATTAACCCAGAAAAGAAATTTCTAGCCGTCTAAATCGAGTTTATCTGAATTTATCTAATAGAAATTTAAATTTGTGTTTCCGTTGCAGACAATGCTTAAAACAACCAGAAACAAATTAAAACAAATAATGTCTTTGTTTCTTAATGAGAAAGAAGCCTGTCCTTTAAAAAACAGGCTTATCCATGGACAGAGAGGGACCGAGAGCGAGAGAGAGAAAGAGAGAGAGAGAGAGATGTTTGAAAAAATTAAGGCAACAGAGAAAAGGCTACCACAAGGAGGCCAAAACACAGACAGTGACAAGATGACGTGATGAATTAACGGAATTCTGTAACACATATGCAGGCCTATCCATGAAAATAATCAACATTTTTATGATTATATACCGATAATCCGATTAAGAAAATGTTTGAGAGTGAGAGAGAGCAAAAAAAGGAGAAAGTTTATTCATAATTATAAGATAAATCTTTCGCTCCATGAATAATAAAATAATATTTAAATGAAAGGATAAACAGCTCTTATTTCTTTTTATTTGTTTGTTTTTGGTCTGCGAAGTAATAAGCATTAGAATGTGTTTAGTTTGTATTTATTGTTTGTTTGTGTGTGTGTGTATGTGTGTGTCTAACCTTGCTTATGTATGCCTCTTTATCCTTGTTCTTTAGATAATCTTCATTTGATTCTTCAGTCACTGGCAGCAAGTTAGATCGAGTCTTATTCTAAAATGTCTTTCCCAATTACTGTAGTTTAATCAAACCGCAGACAATGAGGCTGATATTTTAACCTCATTCGCAATTTAAACGTTTTTCAAAAATCTGTTTGGTTATTTTACATATTATAAGAACTGTTAATATAATTACTAAGTCTCTATGTATCTGTCCTTCAGTCTAGTCTGTCTGTGCCTGCCAGTTATCTATCTCTCTGTCTATCTGAATCTGTCTACCAGTTTACCTCTTTCTCTTGTCCATTAAGTATCCTTCATCTAATAATCTACACGTAGGCAACAAGTTTCATTTTATCGTAAAATGTCTAATCTTTCCTATTTACATCTTTTTTTAAATCCACAGACACTGAGAATAAAAGTTTGTTTCCAGTTTGATTGGTTATGGTTTGTAATATGATTATCTTTAGAATAGGTTTAGTTTGTTGTATCTCAGCACCCCCCCCCCCCCTCTGTCTCCCTCTCTCTCCCCTGCTCTCATTCTCTCTCTCTTTCGCTCTCCCTCTCTCTCTCTCTCTCTTTCGCTTTCTCTCTCTCTATCTCTATCTCTATCTCTTTCTCTCTCTCTCTCACCTCACACACATACATAGACATAAAAGAGATATACCAAATAAACATTGCAATGCAAAAAAAAAAAAAAAAAAAAAAAAAAATGCGAAACCTGTAGCTCATTAACTCCGAACAGCAAATTACTAAATATCCAAGATGGCTCAATGAGGGGGGGGACTGGGGTTCGATTCCCCAGTCCTTTTCATCTTACTCGCGATTTCTGGGCCATAAATGCATTGGTTTTATTGATGATACCAATAATAAGCATAATTCCATAATTAAACAGAATTAAAAATTATACATATGATTTGGAGACGCGCGGGAGCAGAGATTCAAAATACTAACCTTAGTATCTTCGATTTGATACAGATATAAGAGATCAAAATTGTTAGATAGATAGATAGAAAGATATATATATATTGATAGATAGATAGACAGGGTGGGGGGAAGGGGAGAAAGAGAGAAATTTATAACCGTCTAAATCGAGTTTATCTGATATCATCTGAATTTATTTCACAGTTATTTTTTTATTTGTGTTTCCGTTGCAGACAATGTTAAAGAAGATAATAGATATAAAAAAAATGATAGATAGATAGATATTGATAGATAGATAGACAGGGAGATAGGGGAGAGGTGAGAGAGAAAAACAAATTTATAACCGTCTAAGATTAGTGTTTCAGTCGCAATGTAAAAATAAATAAATCAATGAATAAAACATCTTAATTCTGTGTTTCTGAATGAGAAAGAAGCCTGTCCACAAAAACAACCAGGCCTATCCATGGGCAGACGAGGAGAAAGAATTTGAATAATTGGTAAACAGAGATGTATCTAAACAAAGTTAGACAGATAGATATAGAGAGGGTGTGTTTGTATGTAGATATTTCACACACACACACAGTAAATACAAAGTACACACACAGAACAAAAAATGCAGATAAATAAATACTTTCTAATGATAATTACATCGGACCAAAAAGAAACAAAACCTGTTCAACTTTTCATTTTTTTAAACTATTTTCATTATTATCATTATTATTATTATTATTATTATTATTATTCATGTAGCGAAATGATTTATCTTGTATTCATGAATGGACTAAACACATTTTAGTAACAATTACATCGCATACTAAAAACAAAAAAAGAGAAAATTCAAAAACTGTTCATCCGATTTATCGCATATTCATAAATATTTTTTTTCACCTTTTGTTGTCATCTTTCTATGCACCTCTCTCTCTCTCTCTCTCTCTTTTCCTCCTCCCCTTTTCCTTCTCTCTGATTATTTTTCTTTCTTTTTCTTATCTTTCTCACTTTCTTTTCCTCCTCATCTTTCCCTTCTCTCTCATTCTTTCTCTTTCTCTATCCTTTTCTTCTCTCTCTCGCTTTCTCTCTTTCTCCTTCTCTCTCTCTCTCTCCCTCTCTGGCTTTTTCTTGATCGGGTTTAACGGCAAATAGTCACATTGATAATTTCTATGGATAGGCCTGCATATTTCTTACAGAATTTCGTTATTTCATCACGCCGTCTTGTCACCTGATTGAGCTTCTTTGAGTTAGAGTGACAGAGAAAAAGATGGAGATAGATAGATAGATAGATAGACAGATAGATAGACAGACAGATTGCCATTAATTTATAAATATGCACGCTTGAGTTCCATGCACACAAAAGTTACAACAAACTATGCATCACAAACAAAATCAAAGAAATCAACCAAGAGCAAACTGCAAAACCCGCAGCTTATTAACCCCAAACAGCAGTTCCGTAAATACCCAAGATGGCTCAATGAGTTAGCACCTGCCTTCGAGGCGGGGGGACTGGGGTTCGATTCCCCAGTCCTTTTCATTTTAAAATCGACTTCTTGGCCGTTAATGTATTGGGTTTATTGATGATACCAATAATGATCATACCATAATTAAACAGAATTGTTAAAATATATGATTCGGAGGACTCGCGGGAGCTGAGATTCAAAGTATCTTCGGTATGATACAGAGATAAAAGATATAAAATATTGATAGATAGGCAGATAAATAGAAAGATATATATATTGATAGATAGATAGACGGGGAGAGAAAAAGAAAAAGAGAAATTTATAGCCGTCTAAATCGAATTTATCTGAATTTATTTAACAGAAATTTAAATTTGTGTTTCCGTTGCAGACAATGCCTAAAACAATCAGAAACAAATTAAAACAAATAATGTCTTTGTTTCTTAATGAGAAAGAAGCCTGTCTTTTAAAAAAACAGGCTTATCCATGGACAGAGAGGGACCGAGAGCGAGAGAGAGAGAGAGAGATGTTTGAAAAAATTAAGACAACAGAGAAAAGGCTACCACAAGGAGGCCAAAACACAGACAGTGACAAGATGACGTGATGAATTAACGGAATTCTTTAACACATATGCAGGCCTATCCATGAAAATAATCAACATTTTTATGATTATATACCGATAATCCGATTAAGAAAATGTTTGAGAGTGAGAGAGAGCAAAAAAAGGAGAAAGTTTATTCATAATTATAAGATAAATCTTTCGCTCCATGAATAATAAAATAATATTTAAATGAAAGGATAAACAGCTCTTATTTCTTTTTATTTGTTTGTTTTTGGTCTGCGAAGTAATAAGCATTAGAATGTGTTTAGTTTGTATTTATTGTTTGTTTGTGTGTGTGTGTATGTGTGTGTCTAACCTTGCTTATGTATGCCTCTTTCTCCTTGTCCTTTAGATAATCTTCATTTGATTCTTCAGTCACTGGCAGCAAGTTAGATCGAGTCTTATTCTAAAATGTCTTTCCCAATTACTGTAGTTTAATCAAACCGCAGACAATGAGGCTGATATTTTAACCTCATTCGCAATTTAAACGTTTTTCAAAAATCTGTTTGGTTATTTTACATATTATAAGAACTGTTAATATAATTACTAAGTCTCTATGTATCTGTCCTTCAGTCTAGTCTGTCTGTGCCTGCCAGTTATCTATCTCTCTGTCTATCTGAATCTGTCTACCAGTTTACCTCTTTCTCTTGTCCATTAAGTATCCTTCATCTAATAATTTACACGTAGGCAACAAGTTTCATTTTATCGTAAAATGTCTAATCTTTCCTATTTACATCTTTTTTTAAATCCACAGACACTGAGAATAAAAGTTTGTTTCCAGTTTGATTGGTTATGGTTTGTAATATGATTATCTTTAGAATAGGTTTAGTTTGTTGTATCTCAGCACCCCCCCCCCCCCCTCTGTCTCCCTCTCTCTCCCCTGCTCTCATTCTCTCTCTCTTTCGCTCTCCCTCTCTCTCTCTCTCTCTTTCGCTTTCTCTCTCTCTATCTCTATCTCTATCTCTTTCTCTCTCTCTCTCACCTCACACACATACATAGACATAAAAGAGATATACCAAATAAACATTGCAATGCAAAAAAAAAAAAAAAAAAAAAAAAAATGCGAAACCTGTAGCTCATTAACTCCGAACAGCAAATTACTAAATATCCAAGATGGCTCAATGAGGGGGGGGACTGGGGTTCGATTCCCCAGTCCTTTTCATCTTACTCGCGATTTCTGGGCCATAAATGCATTGGTTTTATTGATGATACCAATAATAAGCATAATTCCATAATTAAACAGAATTAAAAATTATACATATGATTTGGAGACGCGCGGGAGCAGAGATTCAAAATACTAACCTTAGTATCTTCGATTTGATACAGATATAAGAGATCAAAATTGTTAGATAGATAGATAGAAAGATATATATATATATTGATAGATAGATAGACAGGGTGGGGGGGGAGGGGAGAAAGAGAGAAATTTATAACCGTCTAAATCGAGTTTATCTGATATCATCTGAATTTATTTCACAGTTATTTTTTTATTTGTGTTTCCGTTGCAGACAATGTTAAAGAAGATAATAGATATAAAAAAAATGATAGATAGATAGATATTGATAGATAGATAGACAGGGAGATAGGGGAGAGGTGAGAGAGAAAAACAAATTTATAACCGTCTAAGATTAGTGTTTCAGTCGCAATGTAAAAATAAATAAATCAATGAATAAAACATCTTAATTCTGTGTTTCTG
>NC_061820.1:8810003-8812503 GCF_019202785.1 Penaeus chinensis
TCGTCTTGTCACTTGATTGGGCCTTTGCTTCCTTGTGTTAGAGAGGCAGAGGTAAAGATGGAGATAGGTAGATAAATAGATAAACAGACATAGATTGAGAGTGTGTATTTTGCCATTCATTTATATGCACACAAAAGAGTTACAACAAACTAAACATCACAAACAAAATCAAAGAAATCAGCCAAGAACAAACTGCAAAACCCGCAGCTTATTAACCCCGAACAGCAATTACTTAAATATCCAAGATGGCTCAATGAGTTAGCACCTGCCTTCGAGGCGGGGGGACTGGGGTTCGATTCCCTAGTCCTTTTCATTTTACTCTCGATTTCGTAGCCTGAAATATAGTAATTTGATTAATAATAAACATAGTAGTTGCCATAACTAAACAAAATGAAAAAAAAAAAAAAAAAAAAAAACGTTATGTGTAGACAGGAGACACTTCGCGGGAAAGCTGAAATTTAAAATTCCTAGCCTCAGCGTCTGCAGTTTGATAAAACGTTAATGTAATTAGGAAATACGATAACGGTGATGATAATGATGATAATAATTATGACTAATGATTATGGAAATAATAATTATGAAAATGATAATTATGATAATAGTAATTATGGTAATAATTATGATAATAATTATGAGAATGAAGATTATGATAATGAAGAGTATGATGATAATGATTAGGATAATAATGATTAGGATAATGATAGTTAGGATGATAATAATCAGGACAATGATAATTAGGATAATGATAACTGTGATAATAATAACAATAATAATGATAATAATAATAATAATAATAATAATAATAATAATAATAATAATAATAATTACAACAATAATAATGATAATACGATTTATATCAATAATAACGATAATGATATTGACGATAAGCATAAAAATAATGACATTGATAAGAATGATAATAATAAAGATATTGATGATAGTGAAAAAAAATAATACTGATGATAATAACAATCAATCAACTTTATTTCGAATGAAATATACAATATACAAAACATAATAAATAAAGAATCATGTTATTAAATACAAAAATACAAATTAAGAATATTCACAAATAAATATAGTATTTTTTTTTTTTTTTTAATAATTATCAAAGTAGTTGAAATAATAATTTAAAAAAAAACAATGTGTAGATAATGATAGGAATAGTATCAATAATATTAATAATTACGATAATAATATTGACAATACTAATAATTACAATAATAAAATAATATAATATACGATATAAAATAATAATACGATATAAATAATAATCGACCCCAATAACATGGGGGGTCGATTCCCTTGTCCTTTTCATTTTAAAATCGATTTCGTAGCCATGAATTTCAATAATGATTATCATAGTAGGTGACATAACAATAATAATAATAATAATAACAATAAAAGATTATGTGTAGGCAAATGAGACCTTGGGCTCAGTATCTGCGGTTTGATTAAACTATACTGAAAATAGGAAAGAGGGAGAGGGAGAGGGAGAGGGAGAGAGAGATAGAGAGATAGAGATAGAGATAGAGATAGAGAGATAGAGATAGAGATAGAGATAGAGATAGAGATAGAGATAGAGATAGAAATAGAGATAGAGATAGAGATAGAGATAGAGAGATAGAGATAGAGATAGAGATAGAGATGGAGATGGAGATGGAGATGGAGATGGAGATGGAGATGGAGATGGAGATGGAGATGGAGATGGAGATGGAGATGGAGATGGAGATGGAGATGGAGATGGAGATGGAGATGGAGATAGAGTTAGAGATAGAGATAGAGATAGAGATAGAGATAGAGAGAGAGATATAGAGATAGAGATAGAGATAGAGAGAGATCTGCGTTCGGTTGCAACCAGTTTACTTCCAGAAAGAGAGGTATAAAGGCGAGGGATGGGCGGAAACGATGATGGAGGGAAGGAGAGAAAGATAAAAAAACGAATGAAAATAATAATGACAGGGATAATTAGAATAAAAGCGGTAAATGGGATCAGAGTAGCGCTGCATATGGATACGATAATAATAGCAAATTAACAAATATGAAGGCTGTCTTAAATAAAAAAGAAATAAAAAATAACAATTTGTGTATGACTCATTTTACAGTCATTATCTCTTTCGTCTCCAACTCGCTTTTACTGTTATAAGTGGGACATCAATACACATAGTTTTCATTAGTGTAGTCTAATGTTCCGAGTTTCTTTTCCGTCATCATTGCCTCTTGTTGAAATAGAATATCAATATCACTTTGTGTTGCATATCTTACCAGGTAAATTCCTTCAGTCAGCAGTAGTTAAAGGAACAAAATTTCAAGGTGAAAATAGAACATGTAATTACTTGCGGCAGGGTTAACAAGTATTTCGATATTTTTTTTTAAGGTACTGAATCCCTAAGATTGTCTGTCTAATCACACTACAGACACTACCTCGACTTCTGAAACTTATGTACTTACTGATATACTTGCGAGTGACTTCTTTACCGGCTTTCCTGGTGAAGACGTC
>NC_061820.1:8820003-8832503 GCF_019202785.1 Penaeus chinensis
TACACCTTAATAGTTCTAGTGCATCGTATAAATGCTCCTTAAATAGCTTACTTTTCAAAAAATTACGGGGGGGGGGGGGAGCTCACAGTGCCCCAGAAAATGATTGTACTCACTTTGCTCGCCAATCCTACCTCCCCCCCCCCCCCACACACACACAAGAAAAAGCTGAAATGACGCCCCTGATGGCAGTCTGTTAATAGTCCCTCGTTACAAGGAACTGTGCATGTCTTGTTATGTAATAGCTAAAACTCTACACGATAGTATTATCCAAATATTTTGTATGTGAGAAATTATTTAACAAACATATTTTCAGTGTACTGCTTCAATTATTTTACGATAAATTGTCTCAAGCTTCAATCCATTAAAGCTGTTGTACGAGAATGTAAATATATAGTTAACACTTCTTCCGAAAACGGGGTGTACCAGGTATAAATATTTGCATGCGACTGTACACACAGAACAGATGATGTTTTATATTGCTTTCGGATAGTGTTTAGTATTTAACATGGCTAGGGCCTCGCATCATGACAATATTAGCAATGGAGACCTCATTGGCCATTTGTAGCGTCATAATGAGGGGCAGAGGGACTATCAAGAGCCGAAATATTAAGATTATATATTTCAAAGCCAAAGATGTCTTGTGGATCCAGCGTGTCGAGCAACTGGGACCACCGGAGACAAGGCAAGAAGTGGGCAATTTTTCCAACCGCTTTCTTCGTCGTATCATATTGTTAAGTAAGAAAGAGTAAAGACATTTTTTTTCTCTCTCTAGCGAGTGTACATACATACATAAATACTGTGTGTGTGTGTGTGTGTGTGTGTGTGTGTGTGTGTGTGTGTGCGTGCGTGCGTGCGTGCGTGCGTGCGTGCGTGCGTGCGTGCGTGCGTGCTTGCGTGTGCACACATATACATGAGTATATACACATACTCTGTATCTTTATTGTGACTAAATCTAAACTATGCACAACCGAGAGCACAATCCGGCCAGCAAGCAGCCTCTTACGACGTGACTAAAGAAGGGTTTGAAGGACCTCTGCTGTCCCTCCAGCTTGAAGGTGATGTGACACACGTGCGCGTCGAAAGGGTAGAGCCCGAGTTCGAAGCTGCATCTGAAGGATAACACGAAGAACTCTATCTTGACCAAAGAGGCCTCCCCGCCAGCGCTGTAGTCGAAGCCTGCGGTGCGAAGAGCCATGATTTCGGCGTGGATTGGAGGTAGTAGTTAATGATTACCTGTATATCATGATTGGAAAATGTATATAAAATTGCAGTGCAAGTAGTAGCTTTGCAACATTAAGTGAAGTGTAAACGTTGTTATAGTTAATAAATAGGTTACTGACATCTTAATTATTATTTTTGTTATTAACAACATTATCATCATCATCATAATTATTACGGTCATGATAAATATCCTTAACGTTCACAATACACTCTCATAAATCATATCCTCTTCTTTCCTCTCCCTTACCCCCCCTTCCACCCCTTTCCTCTCTCCCTCTCCCTTACCCCCCTTCCACCCCTTTCCTCTCTCCCTCTCCCTCAGTCTCCCTCTCCCTCTCACTTTCATCCACTCTCCCCTTCACCCTTTCACTTACCCGCACTCTCTCCCTTTCCCTCCCACTTGACCGCTCTCTCTCCCTTTCCCTCTCTTTCACCCACCTTCCCCCTCGCCCATTCACTTAACCTCTCCCTCTCCCTCTCACTTACCCTCTCCCTTTCGTTCTCTTTCACACACCTTCCCACTCACCCACTCCCTCTCCCTTTCCCTCTCACCCACCCTCCCACTCACCCATCACTCACCCCCTCCCTCTCCCTTTCCCTCTCTCTCACCCACCCTCCCACTCACCCATTCACTCACCCTCTCCCTCTCCCTTTCCCTCTCTTTCACCCACCCTCCCACTAACCCATTCACTCACCCATTCACTCACCCTTTCCCTCTCCCTTTCCCTCTCTTCCACCCATCTTCCCACTCACCCATTCACTCATCCCTTCCCTCTCCCTTCCCCTCTCTTTCACCCACCTTCCCACTCACCCATCACTCACCTATTCCCTCTCTCTCACCCACCCTCCCACTCACCCTCTCCCTTTCCCTCTCTTTCACCCACCCTCCCACTCACCCATTCACTCACCCCCTCCCTCTCTCTTTACCTCTCTTTCACCCACCTTCCCACTCACCCCCTCCCTCTCCCTTTCCCTCTCTTTTACCCACCCTCCCACTCACCCATTCACTCATCCACACCCTCTCCCTTTCCCTCTCTTTCACCCACCCTCCCACTAACCCATTCACTCACTCCCTCCCTCTCCCTTTCCCTCTCCTTCACCAACCTTCCCACTCACCCCCTCTCTCTTTCTTTCCCTCTCTTTTACCCACCCTCCCCTTCACCCATTCACTCACCCCCTCCCTCTCTCCTTCGTTCTCCTTCACCCACCCTCCCACTCACCCATTCACATCACCCACACCCTCTCCCTTTCCCTCTCTTTCACCCCCCCCCCCCTCCCACTAACCCCATTCACTCACACCCTCCCTCTCTCTTTACCTCTCTTTCACCCACCTTCCCACTCACCCATCACTCACCTATTCCCTCTCCCTTTCCCTCTCTCTCACCCACCCTCCCACTCACCCTCTCCCTTTCCCTCTCTTTCACCCACCCTCCCACTCACCCATTCACTCACCCCCTCCCTCTCTCTTTACCTCTCTTTCACCCACCTTCCCACTCACCCATCACTCACCTATTCCCTCTCTCTTTACCTCTCTTTCACCCACCTTCCCACTCACCCCCTCCCTCCCCCTTTCCCTCTCTTTTACCCACCCTTCCCTTCACCCATTCACTCACCCCCTCCCTCTCTCTTTACCTCTCTTTCACCCACCTTCCCACTCACCCCCTCCCTCTCCCTTTCCCTCTCTTTTACCCACCCTCCCACTCACCCATTCACTCATCCACACCCTCTCCCTTTCCCTCTCTTTCACCCCACCCTCCCCCTCACCCATTCACTCACCCTCTCCCTCTCCCTTTCCTTCTCTTTCACCCACCCTCCCACTCACCCATTCACTCACCCCCTCCCTCTCCCTTTCCCTCTCTTTCACCCACCCTCCCACTAACCCATTCACTCACCCACACCCTATCCCTCTCTTTCACCCACCCTCCCCCTCACCCTTTCACTCACCCCCTCCCTCTCTCTTTACCTCTCTTTCACCCACCTCCCACTCACCCATATACTCATCCACACCCTCTCCCTTTCCCTCTCTTTCCCCCGACCTCCCACTAACCCATTCACTCACTCCCTCCCTCTCCCTTTCCCTTCTCCTTCACCCACCTTCCCACTCACCCCCTCTCTCTTTCTTTCCCTCTCTTTTACCCACCCTCCCCTTCACCCATTCACTCACCCCCTCCCTCTCTCCTTCGTTCTCCTTCACCCACCCTCCCACTCACCCATTCACTCACCCACACCCTCTCCCTTTCCCTCTCTTTCACCCCCCCCCCCTCCCACTAACCCATTCACTCACACCCTCCCTCTCTCTTTCCCTCTCTTTCACCCATCCTACCACTCACCCCCTCCCTCTCCCTTTCCCTCTCTCTCACCCACCCTCCCACTCACCCATTCACTCACCCACACCCTCCTACTTACTTTCAAAACTCCCATGGACGTTAACCCTACCCGGACCGATCTTATCCGCATGTAGAGTGGGTTTTTCGACTCTCTGTTCCCCCCGCTAGGAATTTGCTTTGGAAGTCGACGAGGGGAGACCACAACAGGTCGTCGGGGAGCATGTTGTCCGATCTCTGGTGACTCAGGTCAGACAAACCGACTCTCTCGTCGTGCCAGTGTGTGCTAAACTGGTAACGTGGAATGGAGGTTAGTGAATGGTAAAATAGTTGGGTAAGTGGATTAGAACACAGTTGGGTAAGTGGATTAGTAAATGGGTAGGTTGATGGATTAGAAAATGGATAGGTGAGTGGATTAGTAAATGGGTGGGTAAACTGACTTAGTAAATGGATGGACAGATGGATTAGTAAATGCACATATAGATTGGTAAATGGACGGATATATTAGTGAATAGATATATATTAGGTAAATTCATAAGCAGTTAGGTAAATGGATTATAGAACATAAAGTAAATAGTAAATAATAAGGTAAATATAGTATTAAACAGTAGTAAACAGATTAGTAAACAAGTGGATAAGTTAGCAAATAGATAGATAATTGAGTAGCAAATAGATAGGTAAATATATTGAAAAAACGAGAGGAAAAAGAAGCCTAAAATTTAATATAAAGTCTCATAATCGAGATCGAGTGATTATGTCATACATTTATCTCTCTCTCTATTTGTCTGTCCGCCTCTCTATCGGTCTCTCTCTCTCTCTCTCTCTTTCTCTCTTTCTCTCTCTCTGTCTCTCTCTCTCTTGTTTTAATAAACATAATTTATCTCTCTTTCTCGGACCAAAATTCACCAGAAGCGAATCTCAGATATATGAACTGGTTTTCATAATTATTTTTTTATTACGAACCCCTATCTTTATTGAGATAATGAATTGTTAAAGAACAGCTGAATCCTAATCTGAATTGAACTTTAACCCATTCGCCCCATGTGGGAAGAATACATGCCATTGTAACACACGTTTATTTATTGTATTTACACATAGATGGCTCCACAAGTTCTTAATCACCAAATAGCCAGTTATTTGAAACTACCTATTTCACCTTTTTACCCTTTTCTTTCACATTAATAAAGGGTCTTTTGTATCATTCCATTGTCTAAAATATTTTAATGGCAACTTAAACATAACATCATTAACAATAATAACAGTATCGATAGCAATGGTATTCATTTTCCCGCCAACTCAAGGAATGGGGAAATCAGGATCGGTAATTAGGGCTAACTGATAGACTCCTTGCCGGCTGAGCACATGTGGAGCCATCTGTGTGTAACAAAACTTACCAAAAACTACAGGGGACAGAACATAAATCCGGGGCGAATGGGTTAATTCTTTGGATAATCCGTATCAAGGAATATTATCATATAATCTCTGATATGAAAAAAATACATTTTGTGATGTTATTGTATTACTATCCTACTCCTTTATTATTAGCGTATCACTAACATAAAAATATTATTATCAGTGCTACCGTGTTATATTAGTATTATCATATTACTACCCCATTGGAGTATTTAATTATAACCGATGGAATAAAAAATAATATCCGTTAATAGGAAGTTTTTAAATCAACCCAGACGCCCCTATCCCCCAATAAAAATTGTGTGTGTGTGTGTGTGTGTGTGTGTGTGTGTGTGTGTGTGTGTGTGGGGTGAGTGTGGTGCGTGCACCCACCTTCCCCCTCCCCATTCACTTACCTCCCCTCTCCTCTCCCTCACTTACCCTCTCCCTTTCGTTCTCTTTCACACGCACCTTCCACTCACCCACTCCCTCTCCCCCTTTCCCTCTCACCCACCCTCCCCACTCACCCATCACTCACCCCCTCCCTCTCCTTTCCCTCTCTCTCACCCATCCTCCCACTTCACCCATTCACTCACCCTCTCCCTCTCCCTTTCCCTCTCTTTCACCCACCCTCACCACTAACCCATTCACTCACCCATTTCACTCACCCTTTCCTCTCCCTTTCCCTCTCTTCCACCCATCTTCCAACTCAACTCATTCACTCATCCCTTCCCTCTCCCTTCCCCTCTCTTTCACCCACCTTCCCACTCACCCATCACTCACCTATTCCCTCTCTCATCACCCACCCTCCCACTCACGCCTCTCCCTTTCCCTCTCTTTCACCCACCCTCCCACTCACCCATTCACTCACCCCCTCCCTCTCTCTTTACCTCTCTTTCACCCACCTTCCCACTCACCCCCTCCTCTCCCTTTCCCTCTCTTTTACCCACCCTCCCACTCACCCATTCACTCATCCACACCCTCTCCTTTCCCTCTCTTTCACCCACCCTCCCACTAACCCATTCACTCACTCCCTCCCTCTCCCTTTCCCTCTCCTTCACCAACCTTCCCACTCACCCCCTCTCTCTTTCTTTCCCTCTCTTTTACCCACCCTCCCCTTCACCCATTCACTCACCCCCTCCCTCTCTCCTTCGTTCTCCTTCACCCACCCTCCCACTCACCCATTCACTCACCCACACCCTCTCCCTTTCCCTCTCTTTCACCCCCCCCCCCCCTCCCACTAACCCATTCACTCACACCCTCCCTCTCTCTTTACCTCTCTTTCACCCACCTTCCCACTCACCCATCACTCACCTATTCCCTCTCCCTTTCCCTCTCTCTCACCCACCCTCCCACTCACCCTCTCCCTTTCCCTCTCTTTCACCCACCCTCCCACTCACCCATTCACTCACCCCCTCCCTCTCTCTTTACCTCTCTTTCACCCACCTTCCCACTCACCCATCACTCACCTATTCCCTCTCTCTTTACCTCTCTTTCACCCACCTTCCCACTCACCCCCTCCCTCCCCCTTTCCCTCTCTTTTACCCACCCTTCCCTTCACCCATTCACTCACCCCCTCCCTCTCCCTTTACCTCTCTTTCACCCACCTTCCCACTCACCCCCTCCCTCTCCCTTTCCCTCTCTTTTACCCACCCTCCCACTCACCCATTCACTCATCCACACCCTCTCCCTTTCCCTCTCTTTCACCCACCCTCCCCCTCACCCATTCACTCACCCTCTCCCTCTCCCTTTCCTTCTCTTTCACCCACCCTCCCACTCACCCATTCACTCACCCCCTCCCTCTCCCTTTCCCTCTCTTTCACCCACCCTCCCACTAACCCATTCACTCACCCACACCCTATCCCTCTCTTTCACCCACCCTCCCCCTCACCCTTTCACTCACCCCCTCCCTCTCTCTTTACCTCTCTTTCACCCACCTCCCACTCACCCATATACTCATCCACACCCTCTCCCTTTCCCTCTCTTTCCCCCGACCTCCCACTAACCCATTCACTCACTCCCTCCCTCTCCCTTTCCCTCTCCTTCACCCACCTTCCCACTCACCCCCTCTCTCTTTCTTTCCCTCTCTTTTACCCACCCTCCCCTTCACCCATTCACTCACCCCCTCCCTCTCTCCTTCGTTCTCCTTCACCCACCCTCCCACTCACCCATTCACTCACCCACACCCTCTCCCTTTCCCTCTCTTTCACCCCCCCCCTCCCACTAACCCATTCACTCACACCCTCCCTCTCTCTTTCCCTCTCTTTCACCCATCCTACCACTCACCCCCTCCCTCTCCCTTTCCCTCTCTCTCACCCACCCTCCCACTCACCCATTCACTCACCCACACCCTCCTACTTACTTTCAAAACTCCCATGGACGTTAACCCTACCCGGACCGATCTTATCCGCATGTAGAGTGGGTTTTTCGACTCTCTGTTCCCCCGCTAGGAATTTGCTTTGGAAGTCGACGAGGGGAGACCACAACAGGTCGTCGGGGAGCATGTTGTCCGATCTCTGGTGACTCAGGTCAGACAAACCGACTCTCTCGTCGTGCCAGTGTGTGCTAAACTGGTAACGTGGAATGGAGGTTAGTGAATGGTAAAATAGTTGGGTAAGTGGATTAGAACACAGTTGGGTAAGTGGATTAGTAAATGGGTAGGTTGATGGATTAGAAAATGGATAGGTGAGTGGATTAGTAAATGGGTGGGTAAACTGACTTAGTAAATGGATGGACAGATGGATTAGTAAATGCACATATAGATTGGTAAATGGACGGATATATTAGTGAATAGATATAGATTAGGTAAATTCATAAGCAGTTAGGTAAATGGATTATAGAACATAAAGTAAATAGTAAATAATAAGGTAAATATAGTATTAAACAGTAGTAAACAGATTAGTAAACAAGTGGATAAGTTAGCAAATAGATAGATAATTGAGTAGCAAATAGATAGGTAAATATATTGAAAAAACGAGAGGAAAAAGAAGCCTAAAATTTAATATAAAGTCTCATAATCGAGATCGAGTGATTATGTCATACATTTATCTCTCTCTCTATTTGTCTGTCCGCCTCTCTATCGGTCTCTCTCTCTCTCTCTCTTTCTCTCTCTCTCTCTCTGTCTCTCTCTCTCTTGTTTTAATAAACATAATTTATCTCTCTTTCTCGGACCAAAATTCACCAGAAGCGAATCTCAGATATATGAACTGGTTTTCATAATTATTTTTTTATTACGAACCCCTATCTTTATTGAGATAATGAATTGTTAAAGAACAGCTGAATCCTAATCTGAATTGAACTTTAACCCATTCGCCCCATGTGGGAAGAATACATGCCATTGTAACACACGTTTATTTATTGTATTTACACATAGATGGCTCCACAAGTTCTTAATCACCAAATAGCCAGTTATTTGAAACTACCTATTTCACCTTTTTACCCTTTTCTTTCACATTAATAAAGGGTCTTTTGTATCATTCCATTGTCTAAAATATTTTAATGGCAACTTAAACATAACATCATTAACAATAATAACAGTATCGATAGCAATGGTATTCATTTTCCCGCCAATTCAAGGAATGGGGAAATCAGGATCGGTAATTAGGGCTAACTGATAGACTCCTTGCCGGCTGAGCACATGTGGAGCCATCTGTGTGTAACAAAACTTACCAAAAACTACAGGGGACAGAACATAAATCCGGGGCGAATGGGTTAATTCTTTGGATAATCCGTATCAAGGAATATTATCATATAATCTCTGATATGAAAAAAATACATTTTGTGATGTTATTGTATTACTATCCTACTCCTTTATTATTAGCGTATCACTAACATAAAAATATTATTATCAGTGCTACCGTGTTATATTAGTATTATCATATTACTACCCCATTGGAGTATTTAATTATAACCGATGGAATAAAAAATAATATCCGTCAATAGGAAGTTTTTAAATCAACCCAGACGCCCCTATCCCCCAATAAAAATTGTGTGTGTGTGTGTGTGTGTGTGTGTGTGTGTGTGTGTGTGTGTGTGTGGGTGAGTGTGTGTGCGTGATAATAATCATAATAATAATAATAATAATGATAATGATAATAATGATAATAATGATACTGATAATATCAATAATTATAATAATAATTATAATACAAATAATAATAATAACAACAACAATAACAACAAATTGAAAAAAAAAAAAAAAAAAAAAGGATGCCTTACCTTCATTTTCACCAGGAAGGCCCGATCATGCACGTTGATCTTGACCACTTCTATAAACACGACGGTGACATTAACAGCCGTGAGAGGCAAAGGTGGCAATTCCTTCCGATAAGACGATGGCAACGGCTGCAGGATATGGCAAGTCTCATCGCTCCCGTAGGCACAGTCTTCGGTTCCGTCGCAGCGAACGCTTAGGGGTACGCAGAGGCCATCCGAACACGTGAATTCCTCCTGTGTTTTTGGTGTTTATTAGTTTTATTATCATCTGTTATTATTGTTATTATAGTTATTATTATTATTATTAATATTATCTTTATCCTAGTAAGGATAATGATAAAGTTTTTATTAACATCATTATTGTTATTATTGTCATTTCTTTTATTTTTTTATTATTGTTATTATCATGTTTTGTATTATTGTATTATCATTATCATTATCATTATCAACATTATTATCATTACTGGTATTATCACTATTATTATTAATATCATTGTTATCATTATTATTATGGTTATCATTACCATTACTATCACCATTACCATATCCCTGTTATTCGTAAAAGCATTATCATTATTCAAACATATTTAAGACAATGACGCTGTCCTGTGAAAAAGAAAAATCCCCTTCTCCCACGCCACTTTCCACCTCACCCTCGAACACGCAGTGAACGTGGACGGACGCTGCTCCCCGTCAGGATGCGTCCAGTTGTGCCTCCCCGTCGGCAGAAAGCCCTCCGCAAGGGCCGACGCGGTTTCCAAGCCAATTTCATGGAGGAGCTTATTCGCGTCGACCAGAATTCGCATGCCGCTGAGAGACAGGAATTTCGTCTCTATTCCGTCCGGCAAGAGGTAGAATTTCTCCCTGCGGTTCGGAATCCCTTCGGAACGCAGCTCGAACGTCCGATTCCGGGGGACCTGAAGGAGAGGTGTAGTGTGAGTGGCTGAGGACTCGGCTTAGCGTTATGGTGACTGCTTCTTTATCACCCTTGGTATTTAGTGATCGCTTTGTTATTATGATCTTTATCTTGGAAATATTATTCGAACATTATTAACTTGGGTATTATCATTACCGTTACTGTTGCTATCATTATTAGTATCATTGTTGTTTCTATTATCTCTCTCTCTCTGTATCTCTGTATCTCTGTATCTCTGTATCTCTGTATCTTTGCATCTCTGCATCTCTGCATCTCTCTCTCTCTCTCTCTCTCTCTCTCTCTCTCTCTCTCTCTCTCTCTCTCTCTCTCTCTCTCTCTCTCTATGTCTCTTTCTCTCTATGTCTCTCTCTCTCTCTATCTCTATCTCCATCTCCATCTCCATCTCCATCTCCATCTCCATCTCCATCTCCATCTCCATCTCCATCTCCATCTCCATCTCCATCTCTATCTTTCTATCTCTCTCTCTCTCTCTCTCTCTCTCTCTCTCTCTCTCTCTCTCTCTCTCTCTCTCTCTCTCTCTCTCTCTCTCTCTCTCTCCCTCTCCATACACCCACACGTCAATAAGGAGAACTTACCTTGCACATAAACCCTGTCATGGTGGTACACGGTCTTTTATATATTTTGATAAG
This sequence comes from Penaeus chinensis, assembly GCF_019202785.1. Classification (NCBI taxonomy): domain Eukaryota; kingdom Metazoa; phylum Arthropoda; class Malacostraca; order Decapoda; family Penaeidae; genus Penaeus; species Penaeus chinensis. The sequence continues at coordinate 8,830,722 of NC_061820.1, forward strand.
GCCATCTGTCCTCCTCCAAACCTTGCATTCATCCATCCAAAAGGACAGTGAGGATGCGTTTTTCTCGGTCGCTATCTAAAATGAGGGATTAGATATTAACGCGTTATATTCTATAAAAGATGTCAGCCGTTTTCTCGTTTTAAGTCAAGTTTCTTTTGGAGAAGCGATTTTACTGGTTTTTTTTACCTCGAATTTTACAAAAGACATCGGACAACTCTCCCCCAAACTGACAGTTGTAATTCGCTAAGGGTCTTTTGCAGTATGTTGGCGCTCTGGCAATTTTATCCCTTTCCCCAAAGGGTCTCCATCTTCAACTCCCAATAATTACAAACCCATTTATGTAAAGCTAATATCAAATTTTAAAAAATCAACATTTATTGGCCAGACGCTATGTTTTTTTATAAAGGGAATGATGCATTGCTCATTCTTGTACAAGATATACAATCTTCTCTAGACATGCTCTTAGGAACAGCCTCACTCCATTATTACTCTGCAATAAAGGAGTCAAGAGATCTTGGTTGTCTACCACAAATGCGAAGGACTGTTTCGCAGAATGACGAGGTATTGGGTGCCTTGGCAGGGAAAGCGGACCAAAAATTTCGGAGGCGTTGCGTGAGTTCAGTTTAACCAATAAGCCACCAGCTGGAGATGGACCCTACAAGAGTATGGTAGTTGGCGAACTTCGGATTTATGGTAGGCAACCAATGATGGAGTGCAACTGTTCCTCGGAGCGAGGTGTTGTCTCCTCGCTCCCCGCCTAGAGTGTGCCTGTCATATAGTATAGTGGTCCAAGGCGGGCTATAAATCATGCGTTTAGTATCTGATAATTCGGTGGTAACGAAAGGTAGTGATGCAATACATTACTCTTGCGGAAGGAAATAGACAACACAACATGACAACCTCCGATAGCGTCTTTTAAGTGCATGTACCCATACACACTTTCTAAATAACAATCCTACCTGTTCCGCTTCTTCCAGATCCGAGCGTTTGGTGGCGCTTGGCAGACTCCCGCCGTAAGTCTTGCAGTGGCTAGACGCTTGTGCGTGGGTCATGGCTCTCTTCGTATGCATCGGAATTAGCAGGAGTCTGTGTTGTTGCCGAGGGAGACAGAGCTCGTCCTCCGATACCTCCGAGACTTTGAAAAGGCTGGGTCGAGGATGGAAATGGCGAGAGGGAGGGACGTTAGGGGGCGAAGACATGCATTGAGTCGTATAAACATGCACACAGTATATTTTCACGTATTCCCACCCCACAACACTTCTACCATTTGATTCGAATACACACACATACATTATATTTCACGTATCCCCACTCCTACACCTCTACCCTTTGATCTGATGCGAGAAATATACACCCCCGGTATATCTGGCATATTCCGACCCCACTGCGCCTCTCACACACACTCACACGACACCACAGAACCTCACAACTAACCCCTTGGCTCCGGTGCGATCGTCAGCCACGTAGTGCGAATGAGTCCCATTAGTATAGATGGTGCCGATCCTCCTGCTGTTAGTCGCCATGACTTGCCACGCCCCCTCGCCGACGTCGTGCCCGTCAGGCAGTTCTTCGCACTTGGCCAAGGCTTCCATCTGTTTTGTAAAGGAAATGGTAAATAGTTGAATAATCGCATATCACGTGTGGCCATAGCCTATTGAATTATGAATCATGAACGTGGGAGGAGAAAGGTGGGACTGAAGTAGAAAGAGACACACGGAAAGAAATTAAAAAGGATGAAACTAAGAGAGAAAAAGGGAAAAGTGAGAGAAGTACAAATACAAT